>NW_021255530.1:0-710 GCF_002162155.2 Triticum dicoccoides | reverse complement strand
CCTTTGCGCGCTTGTCCTAAAGGCGAGGTACTATCCTAATGGAAATTTAGATGACAATGTTGTTTCAGGAGGTGCGTCGGTGACATGGCAGGCTGTGCAACACGGCCTGGAACTATTGAAAAAAGGGTTGATATGGCGCGTCGGCAATGGTAGCTCCATTCAAATATGGCACGATAGGTGGATCCCGAGGAACGACGACGACAAAACGGTAACATTGCAAGGCAGGTGCCGGCTACGCCGAGTGGCTGAACTACTGGACAACCGCGGAGCATGGCGGATGGACGTACTTCGCGACACTTTCTATCCTATTTATGCGGAGGAGGTAGCAAAGATCCACACCACTCCTCGCATGGACAAGGATATTCTTGCCTGGGCACCAGAGCGTAGCGGGCGCTTCATGGTGCGGAGTGCTTATCGGCTTGCTTTGGAGGATCCTCTTCGACCTTCATCAGTCGGGGCGAGCAGGGCACCGGACGGGCGACAAGCCGTTTGGGCTTTTATTTGGAGGTGCCCTGCTCCTCGCAAGGTACGCACGTTCGTTTGGCGCTTGATTACCGACTGCTTACCCACTCGGGTCAATAAAAAGCATTGTGGGCTGGAAATATCTGATCAATGTCCAATCTATGCTATGAAGCCGGAGGATACGTACCATGCTTTTTGTAGATGCCCGCGAGCAGTCGTGTTGTGGCAAGCGATAGCAGAGCACTGGA
>NW_021255529.1:0-637 GCF_002162155.2 Triticum dicoccoides | reverse complement strand
GGACTGCTAGCATTTTTATCGAGGTTGTTGCTACGAGCTAGCCAGCTATCCTCTCCCGCACAGAAGCGGGTCATGAGTGATGTGAGGGCTGCCATGGATTTCAGCTTTTCCTGTCCTAGGTGTCGTGGATGTTATGTTTGAAGGCAGCGAGGGCCTCTGCATCCGGACAGTCAACGATTTGATTTTTCTTTGTTAAGAACCGTGTCCAGAATTGTCTGGCCGATTTGTCTGGCTGCTGGATTATGTGGCCTAGGTCATCTGCATCTGGTGGTCGCACATATGTGCCCTGGAAGTTGTCGAGGAATGCGGCTTCCAGGTCCTCCCATCACCCAATTGACTCTGCGGGCAGGCTATTGAGCCAATGCCGAGCAAGTCCTTTAAGCTTGAGCGGGAGATATTTGATGGGGTGAAGATCGTCACCGCGGGCCATATGGATATGAAGGAGATAATCCTCGATCCAAACCGCGGGGTCTGTTGTGCCATCGTAGGATTCGATGTTAACGGGTTTAAACCCTTCAGGGATTTGATGATCCATTACTTTATCAGTGAAGCATAGTGGGTGTGCGGCGCCTCTGTATTGAGCAATATCACGACGTAGCTCAAGAGAGCGTTGTCTGCTGTGTTCGGCACGGCCAGA
>NW_021255528.1:0-1024 GCF_002162155.2 Triticum dicoccoides | reverse complement strand
AGGTGTGGGAGCCGGTGTGGGAGCAGGTACGGGAGCCGGTGCGGGAGCAGGTGCTCCCAAGAAGTCAGCAAGGGGAAAGTCCTCTGCATTTTTTCTGGATTTTGCCTTGTCCAAGTGAAAACGCCCGTCACCAAGGAAGTAGATATATCTGCAATCGCCTGTTTTGCGGCAGCTACCGTTGTTGCGACTGTCTGAGATGATTTCTTCTCGACCGCAATCTCAACCTTCTTGTCGATGTTTTCTTCAGTTAACCTCCGTCTTTCCTTTCTCTCCTCCGTGGTCTCACGGTAGTACTTCTTCCACTTGGCGCCGTCTCTGACACCGTGCACGCGTCCATACGACGGTCGAGTATCCACTGGTTGTTGTTTCAATATGTTCAACGCCCGGTTGAATGGAGTGTCCCACTTGGGCCTCACCAATGCCTCAGACGGCGAGTCACTTTCGGCCGCAATCCGGTGTTGCTCTCTCTGCAAAAGGCACAAGGATCATTTACAAATATGACTAACGTGTGCAGTTGAATTGATCAGAAACTAAAATTACCAGCAGTCTCATGAACTCCGTAATGACCGGTGTTGTCTCGTAAACCTTCTTCACTGGGTCCCAACGGTGCAGGGCCCTCAGGACGTCACGCTCCCGCGGGACGATGAAATCCGCCAAGTGGTCTGGGATGCCCAGACTCGCGGCTTCCGCGTCCTTCTTGGCCCATTTGGACCTCTTTCCACCGTAACCACGGCTTCCGAGGTGGTGGCTCCCAATGTTCCTCTTTTGAAGCCCCTTCATGTACTTAGACTTTTTTTGGCAGCTTCGGCCTTGCAAGCCTCCTTTAATATTTGAAACTGCTCTTCCGTGATTGTCGGATTATCCTTTACAATCTCAGAGTAGGATTCCCCGTCGTTGATCTTTGCTTTCACTCGATTTTTCCAGGCGGCCAACGCGTCGCTAAACTTGGTCATGGTGTGTTTGTTTATCTTCTTCATTGCCGGGTCCTCGTCTGGATCTTCATAATCCTTCTCATTCCGGCCCG
>NW_021255527.1:0-604 GCF_002162155.2 Triticum dicoccoides | reverse complement strand
ATTTGGAATAGCCCCGAAGAAACTAGGTTTCATTTCTTTCAAATTTCCATTCAAGAATTTCTATCTATTTTCACTTTTTTGAGACATCTAAACATAAGGACGACTTTCTTGTTGAAACAACCATAAAGATGAATTAGTTCTCTTATTATGAACTATAGAATGGTCCTGCCAAAAAAGGAACCGTAGAATGAAAATCATCTTTTTTTAACACGGTACAGAGGCATGCACTCATGTATAGGCGCATACTCTCATCCCCAGGAACACACACCCTATTCCTATGAACACCTTCAAGAGACTGAGTTGGCGTATCATCTCGAGATTGATGAAATAACCAAAGGCGTTTCGTATTCGACAAGAACGTCTTCTCCCACTGAACGCGCATCGCCGAAAATTCTAAAATAAATTCAGAAATAAATGCGAGCTAATGGGCTAGGATACCACTGCTCACCTAACCATCAAATCATATATTGATTAGCACGGAAAGCATCTTCTAAACAACTAGGTGGTACTTACTTTGGAGCAACCTCAACACGGAGACCCATTTTGTCCATGGGCGTCCGTTTGGTTTCCCTTATCACTCTTTCTTTACAAGTACAAGTGAGTG
>NW_021255526.1:0-2553 GCF_002162155.2 Triticum dicoccoides | reverse complement strand
GGGGGGGGGGCTAAAATAAAGATGACCCTCGGGTTGGCCGACCCAAGGGAAAGGTATAGGTGGTGGTGAGGCAAATGGTAAAACCAAGGTTGGGCCTTGCTGGACAAGTTTTATTCAAAGCGAACTGTCAGGGGGGTCCCATAAATCACCCGACCGTGTTAGGAACGCAAAAATCCGGGAACATAACACCGGTATGATGGAAACTAGGGCGGCAAGAGTGGAACAAAACACCAGGCATAAGGCCGAGCCTTCCACCCTTTACCAAGTATATAGATGCATTAATTAAATAAGAGATATTGTGATATCCCAACAAAATCCTGTCCACCATGGAGAAATCTTCAACTTCACCTGCAACTAGCAACGCTATAAGAGGGGCTGAGCAAAAGCGGTAACATAGCCAAACAACGGTTTGCATAGGAAAGGTGTCAAAGGTTAGAGGTTCATGGCAATACGGGATGGCTTGATAAACAGGTAATAGGTAGCGCAGCATAGCGATAGAATGAAGCAACTAGCATAGCAATGATAGTAGTGAGATCCAGGGTAGCGGTCATCTTGCCTGAAATCCCGCTAGGAAGAAGAACGAGTCCATGAAGAAGACGAGCGGATGAAGCCGAACCAACCGTAGACGAACGAATCCTCACGATCGCAACGAAACATGAACTATCGAAAAGAAGCACACAACATGGTAAACACAACACACATGAACAAGGCATGATGCACAACAAGCATGATGCATGACAAAGCTACATGAAGCTACTCATGGCAAGATATGATGCAAACAAGAACAACACATCAAGGCAAGTTTAAATGAGGCCGGGAACAACATATAACAATTCCGGTAAGTCCTCATATGCAAATTTCGAAATTGGTCCAGAACCAAATAAACATTATGTTCAAGTTATTAAACAGCAAGTTAAGATGCAACAAGATGATCTACACGAGATTCTAGTCAAGTTACATATAAAGTTCATTAGATTCGGAACTACGGCCTAGAAGATATGAGCAAAACAAGTTAAGCATGGCATTGATGCAAAACACATCCAAACATCAAGAAAACACCTCAAAACAAGGATGCAACATGATAATATGAAACTACATGCAAAATCAAGCAAGTTTCATATGGAGCACACTCAAAATGGAGCAACGGTTCAACACATACACTATACAAGTTATAGCAACAATCTGTCCAAAACAACAACTAGGCATATCGCAAGCATCAAAACAATATGCTACAACACCCCAACATAAGAACAAAAGGCATGGGCATGAAGTACAGGTAAAGCATAACAAAACATGAACACTGAGCTATCTCCAGAAAAGACTAGAACATGCTCAAAAGGACATGGAAAGATTGCAAATAATAACAGTTTCAGACTTTAGCAGAAATAACATCAGGTTGCAATGTTTAGAGCTATCAAACAACATGTTACAGGAACTTAACATGGAAAACAAAGGCATGTCATGAATCTAATAATTGCATAGAACAAAAGTCCCTTACTGACCATGAGCCAAAAAGGCATAGAAAATATGATGGCACCCATGTAAACATGGCAAGTTATATTACAGATTCAAACATGGCAGGAACAACAATAAGTAGGCATGTTGGTGAGCTTGAACCACTCACCATAGAGCAATACATGGCATGGCAAGGCAACCAACAGTAAGAAGGCATATTTATGAACCGAAGCATGGCAAGAGCAAGGTCATAGGGTGCATGGAACACTAGCAAAACACATGGGAATAAGTGAACTTAATGTTAACAGGCTGACAGCAACATTATGAAGCAACTTTGGAGCAAGATATGAACAATCTACAACAAGCTATAAATGCAACCAGAGGCATGGATGGTTAGAGGATGCCATGTAGATCAAAACATGTTTATTGAACATCTCCAGATTATGCATGGAATGACTTGTAGCAGTAGGTTTACATAGCAACAAAATTTAACAGAATCTGTCAGGAAAACAGCAACAGCAAGTACCCTACTTAACAAGCTCGATGCACTCAGCACACAACTCACAAAAATACATGGGTAGCACCACTGGAAAGATGGCATAGCATATATAAAAACACATGTAGACATCAACCTCATAGGATGCACACATCAAACATGGCAAAAATGACAAATGAGCAAGTTATAACAGTTTCAGCAGATTAACAGCAACATGCACTCTTCCAACAGCATTTCGGGCATCAAGATGAGCTTAAATGAACATGGCGCAATGGAATGAAATGAAGTACTCGTCGAGGCGAACAATTTGACATATTACATGCACAAAACGGAGCAGTATGCAGAGAGTTATGATGCGATGAACATGACATGATTATGCAAAATCTCTCGGGACTTAAAAGAAATTTCGACCAGAAGGGGGGGGGGAAGTCAACGCGGGGTTGGATCTGGATCGGGCCATCGGGCTCGTCGGGGAGAGGCTGCCGGAGTGGAGCAGGGGCGGTGCGAACTTCGAGGCGGCCAGGACCCGGCCGGGCGGCGGCTCGGCGACGGGGCCGAAGGCGCGCCGGCGGCGGCCGCGGGCGGAGGGCGCGGGCGGCCGC
>NW_021255525.1:0-4717 GCF_002162155.2 Triticum dicoccoides | reverse complement strand
GGGGGGCGCCCCCCACCCTCGTGAGCACCTCGTTCCTTCCTTGACGTGGGGTCCAAGTCCATTAGGTGTGTTTCCTTCCAAAAATAACTTCTCCAGTTGATTTCGTTCCGTTTCGACTCCGTCTGATATTCCTTTTCTTTAAAACACTGAAATAGGCATAAAACAGCAAATCTGGGCTGGGCCTCCGATTAATAGGTTAGTCCCAAAAGTAATATAAAAGTGGAAAATAAAGCCCAATATTGCCCAAAACAGTAGATAATATAGCATGGAGCAATCAAAAATTATAGATACGTTGGAGACGTATCAAGCATCCCCAAGCTTAATTCCTACTCGTCCTCGAGTAGGTAAATGATAAAAAGATAATTTTCGATGTGGAATGCTAGTTGGCATAATTTCAATGTAATTCTTCTTACTTGTGATATGAATATTCAGATCCGAAAGGTTCAAGACAAAAGTTCATTTTGACATAGAAATAATAATACTTCAAGCATACTAACCAAGCAGTTATGTTTCTTCAAAATAACATGGCCAAAGAAAGTTATCCCTACAAAATCATATAGTCTGGCTATGCTCCATCTTCACCACACAACATATTTAAATCATGCACAACCCCGATGACAAGCCAAGCAATTGTTTCATACTTTTGATGTTCTCAAACTTTTTGAATCTTCACGCAATACATGAGCGTGAGCCATGGACATAGCACTATAGGTGGAATAGAATGGTGGTTGTGGAGAAGACAAAAAGGAGAAGATAGTCTCACATCAACTAGGCGTATCAACGGGCTATGGAGATGCCCATCAATAGATATCAATGTGAGTGAGTAGAGATTGCCATGCAAGAGATGCACTAGAGCTATAAATGTATGAAAGCTCAACAAAAGAAACTAGTGGGTGTGCATCCAACTTTCTTGCTCACGAAGACCTAGGGCATTTTGAGGAAGCCCATCATTGGAATATACAAGCCAAGTTCTATAATGAAAGATTCCCACTAGTATATGAACGTGACAACATATGAGACTCTCTATATGAAGAACATGGTGCTACTTTGAAGCACACGTGTGGTAAAAGGGCAGTAGCATTGCCCCTGTTTTATTTTTTTATTTGGCCTTTTTTTGGCCTTTCTTTTTTTGGGACAATGCTCTATTGAATGATGATCATCACACTTCTATTTATTTGCAACTCAATGATACAACTCGATACTAGAAACAAAGTATGACTCTATATGAATGCCTCCGGCGGTGTACCGGGATATGCAATGAATCAAGAGTGATAAGTATGAAGAAATAATGAATGGTGGCTTTGCCACAAATACTATGTCAACTACATGATCATGCTAAGCAATATGACAATGATGAATGTGTCATGATGAACTAGGTGGTGAAAAATTGCATGGCAATATATCTCGGAATGGCTATGGAAATGCCATAATAGTGGTGGCTGTTTTGAGGAAGGTATATGGTAGGTGTATGATACCGGCGAAAGGTGCGCGGTATTAGAGAGGCTAGCAAAGGTGGAAGGGTGAGAGTGCGTATAATCCATGGACTCAACATTAGTCATAAAGAACTCACATACTTATTGCGAAAATCTATTAGTCATCGAAACAAAGTACTACGCGCATGCTCCTAGGGGGATAGATTGGTAGGAAAAGACCATCGCTCGTCCCCGACCGCCACTCATAAGGAAGACAATAAATAAATAAATCATGCTCCGACTTCGTCACATAACGGTTCACCATATGGGCATGCTACGGGAATCACAAACTTCAACACAAGTATCTCTCAAATTCACAACTACTCAACTAGCATGACTCTAATATCACCATCTCCATATCTCAAAACAATTATCAAGTATCAAACTTCTCATAGGATTCAACACACTCATAAGAGAATTTTATTATTCTTGAATACCTAGCATATTAGGATTTTAAGCAAATTACCATGCTATTTAAGACTCTCAAAATAATATAAGTGAAGCATGAGAGTTCATCTATTTCTTCAAAATAAAACTACCGCCATGCTCTAAAGGATATAAGTGAAGCACTAGAGCAAATGACAAACTACTCCGAAAGATATAAGTGAAGATCAATGAGTAGTCGAATAATTATGCAACTATGTGAAGACTCTCTAACAATTAATAATTTCAGATCTTGGTACTCTATTCAAACAGCAAGCAAAGCAAAATAAAATGACATCTAAGAATAGCAAACATCATGTGAAGAAGCAAAAACTTAGGATCAACCGATACTAACCGATAGTTGTTGAAGAAGAAAGGTGGGATGCCAACCGGGGCATCCCCAAGCTTAGACGCTTGTGACTTCTTGAAATATTATCTTGGGGTGCCTTGGGCATCCCCAAGCTTGAGATTTTTTGTCTCCTTAATTCCTCTCATATCACGGTCTCCCTAAATCTCAAAAGCTTCATCCACACAAAACTCAACAAGGACTCGTGAGATAAATTAGTATAAACCATTGCCAAACCTTATCATACTATACTGTATAAAATCACTAAAATTATTATTCAACATTGCATACTAAATGCCTCTGCATATTTAATAGTTCTATTCTGAAATAGAATCATTAAAGAAGCAAACATATGCAAACAATGCAAACATAACAGCAATCTGCCTAAACAGGATAATCTGTAAAGAATGCTTCAACATCCATACTTCCCTAGCTCCAAAAATTATGAAAGAAAATTTCCACTGTAGTAAATTTATCAGAGCTTAATATGCAAAAGGTTTCAACATTTTATCACATTCTGACTTTTCTAGGGAATTATTGCAACAGCGGTAAACTTTCTGTTTTCAAACAGCAACATGTATACTTGTAACATAGGCATAGTAAAGACTATTAATGACACTTTTATTGAAATAAAAGATGCAAAACATTGTTCTAAATAACAGCAAGCAAATCCTAACAAAATAAATTGATGCTCCAAGCAAAACACATATCATGTGGTGAATAAAAATATAGCTCCAAGTAAAGTTACCGATGAACGAAGACGAAAGAGGGGATGCCTTCCGGGGCATCCCCAAGCTTAGGCTCTTGGCTATCCTTGAATATTACCTTGGGGTGACTTGGGCATCCCCAAGTTTAGGCTCTTTCCACTCCTTATTCCATAGTCCATCGAATGCTTACCCAAAACATGAAAACTTCACAACACAAAACTTAACAGAAAACTCGTAAGCTCTGTTAGTATAAGAAAGTAAATCACCACTTCAAGGTAATGTAATGAACTCATTATTTATTTATATTGGTGTTAAACCTACTGTATTACAACTTCTCTATGGTTTATAAACTATTTTACTAGCCATAGATTCATCAAAATAAGTAAACAACACACGAAAAACAGAATCTGTCAAAAACAGAACAGTCTGTAGTAATCTAAATCAAACGTATACTTCTGGAACTCATAAAATTCTCAAATAAATTTCTGGACCTGAGGAATTTATCTATTAGTCATCTGAAAAAATAATTAACTAAATAGCACTCTCCAAATAAAAATGTCAGCAATTCTTGTGAGCGCTAAAGTTTCTGTTTTTTTACAGCATGATCAACAAGACTTTCCCAAAGTCTTCCCAAAGGTTCTACTTGGCACAAACACCAATTAAAAGCATAAAACCACATCTAAACAGAGGCTATATGAATTATTTATTACTAAACAGGAACAAAAAGCAAGGAATAAAAATAAAGTTGGGTTGCCTCCCAACAAGCGCTATCATTTAACGCCCCTAGCTAGGCATGATGATTTCAACGATGCTCACATAAAAGATAAGAATTGAAACATAAAGAGAGCATCATGAAGAATATGACTAGCACATTTAAGTCTAACATACTTCCTATGCATAGGGATTTTGTGAGCAAACAACTTATGGGAACAATAATCAACTTGCATAGGAAGGTAAAACAAGCATAACTTCAAAACTTTAAGCACGTAGAGAGGAAACTTGATATTATTACAATTCCTACAAGCATATGTTCCTCCCTCATAATAATTTTCAGTAGCATCATGAATGAATTCAAAAATATAACCAGCACCTAAATCATTCTTTTCATGATCTACAAGCATAGAAAATTTACTACTCTCCACATAAGCAAAATTCTTCTCATTCGGAATAGTGGGAGTATCATAAGAGACTTGAATACTATAAATTGTTTCCACGTTAAAGGAGTAATGTTTAGAGAAAGGGTACTCATAATCATGACAAGTTTTATAAATATAATCATCACTACTCTTTATAGCATAAGTTTTATCACAATAATCATCATAAGTAGCAACTTTGTTCTCATCATAATCACTTTGCATATCTAAACATGGAAGGCTAAAAATATCATCATTAAGCGTAGCATCCCCAAGCTTGGGACAAACATTAATTGTAGCAAATATATTCTCAAATATGTCATCCTCATCAAACATAGCTTCCCCAAGCTTGGGCCTTTTCGTATCATAAGCATAATCACTCTCATCATTAATAGCATGGATAGCACCAATAGTATAGCAATTATTATATTCTTCCAAGCAAGTACCAAAAAGATTTTCAAGATCATAAGAAGTATCATTATCTTCCCAATCATAATCATCACAACAAGCAATAGGCATAATGAGATCATCATCAAGTGTATCATCTTCATTTTCATGAGGCACAACAATAATAGGAGCAACTTTATTTGGGAGAGATACCTTTTTACCTCTCTTCCTTTTTCTTTTCTTCTTCTT
>NW_021255524.1:0-459 GCF_002162155.2 Triticum dicoccoides | reverse complement strand
TTCAGATACTTCTCCATCACAAAAAATTATGAAAAATTACCATCAGTCCTATAGCACATGTGCCCACGTTGTGTAAAAAACTCATGATTTTATCGCGCTCCAAGTATTTAATAATATTCATGCTGCATCGTTACCGCAGAACGTCTACTACCGTTTCATTGCCGTCCGTGAGGGGGGCCACAACCCGGAGACGCGTGCCACCTCTTCGGACACGCCACAACACCACCCCGCATGTATGAGGGCCCGGTACAGCGCTCCGGTGGCATTGCTACCCCACAGGGCCCCCGTCCCGGCTAACCCTGTAGCGTTTGACCACGGGATCTAGCCCTTTGACTTTGCACGGACGGGCTTTGACCAGTGGACCTCTCCACCCGGTTGTGTTAGGTCGGCCCAGAGGAAAACTTTGGAGCAACATCCGGGCCAAACCCACAGCTACATCCACTCCGTGTAGACCCGACG
>NW_021255523.1:0-3234 GCF_002162155.2 Triticum dicoccoides | reverse complement strand
TCTTACTATCTCTATTAGATCTCACTTTCGCAAGTGGTCGTGAAGGGATTGACAACCCCATTATTGCGTTGGTTGCGAGTTCTTTGTTTTTTTTGTGTAGGTGCGTGGGACTTTTGAGGATCCTCCTACTGGATTGATACCTTGGTTCTCAAAAACTGAGGGAAATACTTACCCTACCATCGCTGCATCATCCTCTCCTCTTCGAGGAAAACCAATGCAAGCTCAAGACGTAGCAAGAAGGATTTTTGGAGCCGTTGCCGGGGAGGTCTTCGCTCAAGTCAAGACGTACCAAGTACCCATCACAAACCCATCTCCCTTGCATTTACATTATTTGCCATTTGCGTCTCGTTTTCCTCTCCCCCACTTCATCCTTGCCGTTTTATTCGCCCTCTCTTTCCCAATCTCCTCTTCTCTTTTTCGCTTGCCTTTTTCCGTTTGCCATGGCTAGTCCTCCTATCCTTATTCTCACTCCCGAACAAGAAATTCTCAATTTTAAGCAAAGGGAGAGAGAAAATTTAAAAGATGCTTGGCATAGATTTTGCAATGCCCAATATAAAGCTACTAGGAAGCTTGCTACTTCCGTTCTTCTCCGCAATTTTTATGTAGGCATTACTCCTTGGAATAGATGTGTTCTTTATATTGCTAGCGGAGGTGATTTCATGAGTAGCCATACGTTTGATGCTTATAATGCTATGTTAGATTTGTTTGGCCCACCACCTCTTTTCGTTAATGGAACGGTTTTAACTTTAGAACATGTGATGCAACGGCTTGATATTATTGAAAATAAAATTGCCACTATTGAGTTAATTGAAAATTTGGATAAAAAGATTCATAATCACATTACCCAATTTGGATCTAGGGTTGGAGTTACTTTGAAAAATCTTAAAGAAAAAGAACCTATAGTCAATGAAAAAATAGATCTTGATTATGAAAGAATTGGTAAACTCGAGGATATCATTACCAACTCAGGTTCCGTGTTTTCTTCCATGAAAAACCCTCCAAAACTCCCTACCAAAACCGCCAAGTTTATTTATGTTCCTAAAAACAAGGGGGAATCTTCTAGTAAGGGAGATGCGGATCTCAAATCCATAAGTGTTCTTCCCAATTGTCTCTCTATTGTTAAGGAACCTTTTGATACCAATGAATTTCTTGAGTTTTTGCCTAAAGATTTAGCCATTGCTAGAAGGGGAGGAATCCCTAGAGATCACAAGTGCTCTACTTATGATTTTAGTGCCAAAGATGGCACTCGTTAGATCTATCTTTGCTTTTATGCCTAGCTAGGGGCGTTAAACGATAGCGCTAGTTGGGAGGTAACCCAATTTTCTTTATGTTTTTTGTTTTTGCTCCTGTTTAGTAGTAAATATTGCTTCAACCTTCTGTTTAGATGTGTTTTTATCTTTTAATTAGTGTTTGTCCCAAGTAGAACCTGTAGGATAACCTACGATGATAGTTGATTTGATTCTGCTCAAAAACAGAAACTTTGCACACACAAATATAATTTTGTTAAATCACAGGAACATGATTTTGCGTTTATTCTTTTTGCTTCTGACCAATAAACAAATTGTCCAGGACTTCCTATTTTGATAGAAGTTTTAAATTTCCAGAAGTTTGCGTTAGTTACAGATTGCTACAGACTGTTCTGTTTTTGACAGATTCTGTTTTTCGTGTGTTGTTTGCTTATTTTGATGCATCTATGGCTAGTAAAATAGTTTATAAACCATAGAGAAGTTGGAATACAGTAGTTTTAACACCAAAGTAAATAAACAATGAGTTCGTTACAGGACCTTATGTGGTGGTTTTGTTTTCTTTCACTAACGGAGCTTATAAGATTTCCTGTTGAGTTTTGTGTTGTGAAGTTTTCATGTTTTGGGTAAAGCTTTTATGGACTATGGAATAAAGGGTGGCAAGAGGCTAAGCTTGGGGACGCCCAAGGAACCCCAAGATATTCAAGGATAGCCAAAAGCCTAAGCTTGGGGATGCCCCGGGAAGGCATCCCCTTTTCGTCTTCGTTCATTGGTAACTTTACTTGGAGCTATAATTTTATTCACCACATGATATGTGTTTTGCTTGGAGCATCATGTATTATATTAGTATTTGCTTTTTAATTTACCACCAGCATCCTTGTTGTACACACCTTTTGGGAGAAGCCTATTTGATTAGAATTTGCTAGAATACTCTATGTGCTTCACTTATATCTTTTGAGCTTGATAATTTTTGCTCTGGTGCTTCACTTATATCTTTTAGAGCACGGTGGTGTCTTAATTTTGAAGAAATTATTAGTCTCTCATGCTTCACTTATATTATTTTGAGAGTATTTTAGAAAAGCATGGTATTTTCTATGATTATAAAATTGGTCCTAGAATGGTAGGCATCCAAGTTGGGTATAATAAAAACTATCATAGGAAGTGAATTAGATGCTATGATCAATTTGATACTTGATAATTGTTTTGAGATATGGAGGTAGTGATATTAAAGTCATGCTAGTTGGGTGATTATGAATTTAAAGAATGCTTGTGTTGAAGTTAGCAAGTCCCGTAGAATGCATGTATGGTTAAAGTTGTGTAACAAATTTGAAACATGAAGTGTACGTGGCTTGTGCATCCTTATGAGTGGCGGTCGGGTACGAGCGATGGTCTTTTCCTACCAATCTATCCCCCTAGGAGCATGCACGTAGTACTTGATTTTTGATGACTTCTAAATTTTTGCAATAAGTATATGAGTTCTTTTGACTAATGTTGAGTCCATGGATTATACGCACTTTCACCTTTCCGCCATTGCTAGCCTCTTCGGTACCGTGCATTGCCCTTTCTCACCTTGAGAGTTGGTGCAAACTTCGCTGGTGCATCCAAACCCCGTGATACGATACGCTCTATCACACATAAACCTCCTTATATCTTCATCAAAACAGCCACCGTACCTACCTATTATGGCATTTCCATAGCCATTCCGAGATATATTGCCATGCAACTTTCCACCGTTTCGTTCATCATGACATACTTTACATTTGTCATATTGCCATTGCATGATCATGTAGTTGACATCGTATTTGTGGCAAAGCCACCATGCATTATTTTTCATACATGTCACTCTTGATTCATTGCACCATCCCGGTACTCCGCCGGAGGCATTCATATAGAGTCATATCTTGTTCTAGTTTTGAGTTGTAATTCATATGGTTGTAATCAATAGAAGTGTGATGATCATCATTATTAGAACATTTCCCAAAGAAAAAAA
>NW_021255522.1:0-437 GCF_002162155.2 Triticum dicoccoides | reverse complement strand
TCTCGCATGCTATGCGGGTGATATGATGATACCATGCGACGTATCGTCGTTTTCAGGATTCATTTTGTAGTGATTTTAAATTTCACGGTCATTTAGCTCTCTAAACAATTAGGTAAATGACCGAAAAACAACAAATGATGTCAGAACATGTTGGAAATTGATGACGTCGCTTTGAATGCCGCATACTAAACACAAAAGAAGTCCGGAGTTCAAATAAGTTTAAAAAACATTGAAGTGTCCGTGTAACAGATGAGTTCTCGTCCGAAACCCTGATACTCCGAAAGAGTTTGTCCAGTTTGTACACGAAGTGCGTCCAGTTTTTGCCGTGACCCTCTCTACTCTTTCGCGCATGCTATGCGGGTGATATGATGATACCATGCCAAGTTTCAGCATTTTCAGGATTCATTTTGTAGTGATTTTCAATTTCACGGTCATTT
>NW_021255521.1:0-386 GCF_002162155.2 Triticum dicoccoides | reverse complement strand
AAAATTATCCTAATCCATTTTCCCTCTTGAATCCTTTAGTTTTCATGAGCTCATGAAAATTTAATACAATTAATTTCTTATTATCCATAATGGATTTACCTGGACCAATAGATGAGATTCTTACGCTATTTGGGGGATTTTTTGTTCTACTAGGGGGTTTACGAGTAGTATTACTTACTGACCCAAGTTATTCTGCCTTTTCGTTGGGACTAGTTCTTGTTTATGCATCTGTATTCTGTTTTATTATTTAATTCCTACTTTGTAGCCGGCGCACAACTTCTTATTTATGTGGGAGCCATAAATGTCGTAATCATATTTGCTGTAATGTTCATATATCGCTTAGGATGGTCTAAAGATAAGAATCTTTGGAGTATTGGAGATGGGTT
>NW_021255520.1:0-756 GCF_002162155.2 Triticum dicoccoides | reverse complement strand
AGGGTCTATTATGCTGCCATTGATTTGACTAAAAAATAAAGATACAAGAAATATATCAGTGCTATACATTTAGGTGGACCATACATTTTTACGAATCTCAGAACAAGTGGATGGCCCTAGATCTACCGGCACATCATGGAAGCTCTCAAAATGACTTTGCCGTCTCAATTGCCTCTTGTTGGGGGAGTCTTCTCCTGTTCTCTTGCTCTACTTTGAGTTGGTGGCGATCTTGCTACTCTCTTTGTCTTTATGTCTTCTTTTTTTCTGGCCTAGTTTCTAAGGAATTTCCTGACTATCGGTTGCGGCCGTTTGAGCTTCATCATAAATAAAACGGAGCAAAAACCCGTTTTTAGAGAAATTATTCCAAACTCACAACCGTCAAACTCATTTAGATATATTAAAACTGAGCACCCTCCGAGCCCTCTCAGGCCATTAGCATTTCTAGCCGTTAGATCGCCACTTTTAGTCATTTTTGGCTGTCAGATTCGTGCTTACTCTCACCTAAATCTCGTACGCAGGCGCTAACTCGCGCGTCAGGCTGCGCTGGGCTTTCCGGGCCACTGCTCCAGTGGCTTTTTTGGGTGTCTCATGTTCAATTGGGCCTACTGGGCCTTTTCTACCATCCTATACAACACAACGCACAGGGTGAAACTCCAAAGACGAAGCCCTAAACCATGTTCGCGACCTGCTCTGTTCCGACTGCGCCGCCTGAGATGGCCTCGGATTGCATTGGCGGCTCCGCGCAGACGCGAGCGG
>NW_021255519.1:0-646 GCF_002162155.2 Triticum dicoccoides | reverse complement strand
GCTCTTGTTCGACGGGATCCTCTGGCACGACGAATTCGTCGTCATCGAGGCTTGCCTCGTCTTCGGAGGGAGGCATATAATTGTCGTCCTCGACCTCCCTGTCTTCCGCTCTCTCACGAGGGCTGGCTCCTCCGTCCTCCTGCGCTGAATCCTGCTGGAGGGGGTTGTCTTCGGCACTGTCCGAGGTGTTGTTGTCTCCAGTGCCGGACTCGCCGTTTTTGCTTTGGCGGGATTTAGAGCGGCGCCGCTGACGTCGGCGCTTGGGTTGCTTCTTGAAGGGGTCGTCCTCCGTTTTTTCATCGCCATCCCCTGGTTTGGGGGTGTCCACCATGTATATGTCATATGACGAGGTGGCTTTCCAGTGCCCTATAGGTGCTGGTTCTTGGTTGTCTCCTTCATCGGCGTCCATACCGTTGATGTCTTCGGAGTCGAAGTCTAGCATGTCGGTTAGATCGTCGACAGTGGCTACAAAGTGGGTGGTGGGTGGGTTTCGAATTTCTTCGTCGTCCGCATCCCAACCATGCTGACGATAGTCCGGCCAGGGCTCTCCTGATAAAGAGAGAGACTTTAGTGAGTTCAGGATATCGCCAAAGGGCGAGTGTTGAAAGATGTCCGCGGCAGTGAACTCCATGATCGGAGCCCAATC
>NW_021255518.1:0-1267 GCF_002162155.2 Triticum dicoccoides | reverse complement strand
TTTTTTTTCCCCGAAACCTACTCCGGCAAGGAAACACGAATCGGAATCTAGATGGATCTCGAAAACAAACCTAATATGACAAGAACTCGGATTGGTGGTGGATATATGGTGGTAGATGGCAGCGGTGGTGGTATATGACAGCGGTGGTGGTATATGGATACGGATTTGAAGCGGTGGCGGATAAGCGGTGGTGGTAGATGGTAGGGGCGATGATGATGGTGCGGTGGCGGCATGACAACTTATGACCAGAACTCGAAACTCTAAAAGATTAGACTCTAAGACCAGCAACTAGACACGACGATGCAACCGCAAATTCAACAAAGCAAAACCCTAAAAAGATTATGCAAAGGCTCAGATTGGTTCGGATATGATGAACTAACCCTAATTTTTTTTGTGGCTTTTTCGTGGACTGTAGGTATGAAGAACAGACTCGATCTAAACTACGAAAAACTGTAAAATCTCACCGAGCAACCTGGAAATCTGATGCCACTTGATAGAGGCAAAGGTGTCCTGTCTTTCGATGAGATGATGGATATCGCTTTGGTGGAAGTCGACTTTGACGATCCGACTACGAACGTGCGAGGAAGTCGCGCCTTAGCAATCGCTAAACCAACTCCGAGAGGTTATTGACCACGCCGGAGCACGATCAACCTGACCACGAGGGTCTGTTTCCTGCAAGCAAACGAAGAACAAGCAAGAATCTGAGATTGCAATCTGGATATTGCGAATATAAGATGAAAGCTTTATTGATCAAGGTGGGGTTCTGTGACGCCTTTGTCTGGTCGTTGAACACAAACGAAGTACGCGAAGTTGCAGCTATGGCGAACTCTAATCTAAACAAAACCCAAAGTCTAAATGGTGCCCTAAGGGCTGTATATATGGAGGAAGAGAGGGGGAATTTCGTGGCCCTTGGTGGAGGGGTCCGAAATCAACCCTATCTCTTGTTTCCCCACACATACGGACTCTAAAAATAGCCTATACTTATGTATTTCGAAATTACATGGGCCTGGCCCAATAAAAAGGTGACGCAGCACCTATAATAGCCTCTGGACGAAATTTATGAAGTGACATCTTGTATATTTCGTCCAAGGCTTCATGCACTCGTTATGGTGGCTTCAAAGACCTGAAATCATCACTTGTAACTCTGTTCTTGTTCCCCTTGCGCATGCCATCATCTCCATGCTTGTTCTTGCTCCAATGTTCATCCTTCTCCAAGCTAGGCCCTTCATTTGTAAGCAAAACAAATGTATCCAATTTAGGCAGCATC
>NW_021255517.1:0-1252 GCF_002162155.2 Triticum dicoccoides | reverse complement strand
AAGTCTGTGAAGGTTTGGGAGTCTACCTTGAAGACTTACCAGAGTGATTGGGCGAGGACTAAGTGACCTTAGCTCAAGGAGAATACGGTGAGGACTTGGTGTCCTGAGCTGCGTGTTCAGGACTGTGTGTCCTAAGGTTTAAATACCTAGCCGCTCCAACCAGACGTACAGTTGTGACAGCAACTGGAACTGGTCCAACATATCATTGTCTTCAACGAGTCACTGGTTTCATCTTCACTTCCTTTTACTTACTGTTCCTCATTGTGAAGCCATTGCATGCTTGCTCTATCTTTTGTCTTCACAACGTGAATGTATGATCTGTTTGGCTTCATCACTTCTTCCTACCTGATCCTTATTACACTGCAGCTGTTTGTCTTTGTGCTTTCACTCTATTGAATACTTGACCATGGCTAGCCTAGTGTAATCTAACTTCCGCTGCATAGTAATAGGCAAAATCTTCGTTGTCTGTCTTCATAACTCCCATGTTTTGAAGACTTTCATAAAAATCGCCTATTCACCCCCCTCTAGTCGATATAACGCACTTTCAATTGGTATCAGAGCGAGGTGCTCCCTTGTTCTGTGTGATTCGGTTTAACCACCTGGAGTTTTAGCTATGTCGACTGCAGGGATAATCAAAGTCTCCGCTGCGTGCCCCGTCTTCGATGGAACTGAATATCCCTACTGGAAGAATAAGATGCGCATGCATCTTGAAGCCATTGACGTCGACCTATGGTATGTCGTCGAGAACGGCGTTCCCAAGGCTGGAGAAGGTGCCACTGCTGCTGATGTCAAGAAGTTCACTCAACTGGACTCTACTGCCAAAAATATCATCTGTGGTCATCTGACAAAAGGACAGTATGGCCGTGTGAGTGCCTTGAAGACATCCAAGCTGGTCTGGGACTGGCTCTCCAAGGTCAATGAAGGCATCTCAACCCAGAGAGATCAAAGAATTAGTGTTCTTCGCAACCTCTTCAACCGCTTCAAGCGAAATGACAATGAGAATGTCCAGCACACATTTGACCGGCTCACTGACATCACAAATGAGCTTCAAGCCCTCGGCGCCACTGAGATCACCAAACATGAAATCGTCAAGACGCTGCTGAGATCATTTGATAGTTTGTTTGACATCCTAGCCCTGATGATTCAAGAACGTCCTGATTTCAAGACACTAGATCCGTCTGACATACTTGAGAGGCTCAACACACATGAGTTTCAGCTTTCTGAGAAAAGAGATATCTACGGTCCAAACTAT
>NW_021255516.1:0-391 GCF_002162155.2 Triticum dicoccoides | reverse complement strand
ATGGACAGACCGAGAGAGTAAATCAGATTCTGGAGGACATGTTGAGAGCTTGTGCGCTAGATTATGGATCTAGTTGGGACGAAAATTTTCCATATGCAGAGTTCTCTTACAACAAAAGCTATCAAGCTAGTTTGAAGATGGCCCCTTTTGAAGCCTTGTATGGAAGGAGGTGCGGGACACCGTTGTTGTGGGATGAAGTTGGAGACCGTCAGTTGTTTGGACCAGATTTGATTAAGGACTCTGAAGAGAAGGTTAAGTTGATTCGCGATAGGCTCAAGGTAGCCTAGTCCAGGCAGAAGAGCTATGCGGATTCTAAACGCAAGGAGACAGTTTACGAAGTCGGAGACAGAGTATATCTTCGTGTGTCCCCACTTCGAGGAGTTAAGCGTTA
>NW_021255515.1:0-4212 GCF_002162155.2 Triticum dicoccoides | reverse complement strand
GCTGCTTTGAGATGAAGGATCTAGGAGTAGCTGATGTTATCTTAAACATCAAGATGTTGAGAGATGAGAATGGTGGGATCACACTGCTTCAATCTCACTATATGAAAAAGATCTTGAGTCGTTTTGGGTATAGCGCCTTCTCCAACTTCATATGATGCTAGTTTGTTGCTTCGAAAGAATCGATGGATTGCTAGAGATCAACTGAGGTATTCTCAGATTATTGACCCGCTTATGTATTTGGCGAGTGCCACGAGGCCTGACATCTCTTTTGCTGTGAGCAAGCTGAGTCGGTTTGTGTCAAAACCGGGTGATTATCATTGGCATGCGCTTGAGAGAGTTATGCGCTATTTGAAAGGCACCGCGAGCTATGGGATTCACTACACCGGGTATCCAAGGGTACTGGAGGGTTATAGTGACTCAAACTGGATATCTGATGCTGATGAGATTAAGGCCACAAGTGGTTATGTTTTTACACTTGATGGTGGCGCTATTTCCTGAAAGTCTTGCAAGTAGACCATCTTAACGAGGTCAACAATGGAAGCAGAACTCACAACATTAGACACTGCCACTATTGAAGCAGAGTGGCTTCGTGAGCTCTTGATGGACTTACCTATGGTTGAAAAACCAATACCCCCTATCCTGATGAATTGTGATAATCAAACTGTGATCGTCAAGATAAACAGTTCTAAGGACAACATGAAGTCCTCAAGGCATGTGAAGAGGAGACTAAAATCTGTCAGAAAATTGAGGAACTCCGGAGTTATTACGTTGGATTATATCCAAACGTCGAAAAACTTGGCAGATCCCTTCACAAAAGGTCAATCACATAACGTGATATATAATGCATCGATGGAGATGGGCTTGAGACCCACCGCATGAGTTGTCCATAGTGGTAACTGTTAGGGAATGTAGCAGAATTTTAAAATTTTCTACGCATCACCAAGATCAATCTATGGAGTCATCTAGCAACGAGGGAGAGGGGAGTGGATCTACATACCCTTGTAGATCACGAGCGTAAGCGTTCAAGAGAACGGGGTTGATGGAGTCGTACTCGTCGTGATCCAAATCACCGATGACCTAGCGCCGAACGGACGACACCTCCGCGTTCAACACACGTACGGTTGGGAAGACGTCTCCTCCAACTTGATCCAGCAAGGGGGAAGGAGAGGTTGATGGATATCCAGCAGCACGACGGCGTGGTGGTGGAAGCAATGGTGATCTCAGCAGGGCTTCGTCAAGCTCAGGGAGAGGGAGAAGTGTCACGGGAGGGAGAGGGAGGCGCCAGGGGCTAGGGTGTGGCTTCCCTCCCTCCCCCCACTATATATAGGACCCCTAGGGGGGCGCCAGCCCTAGGAGATGAGATCTCCAAGGGGGGCGGCGGCCAAGGGGGTGGAGTGCCCCCCAAGCCAAGTGGGGCGCCCCCACCCCTAGGGTTTCCAATCCTAGGCGCAGGGGGAGGCCCATGGGGGGTGCACCAGCCCACTAGGGGCTGGTTCCCCTTGCACTTCAGCCCATGGGGCCCTCCGGGACAGGTGGCCCCACCCGATGGACCCCCGAGACCCTTCCGGTGGTCCCGGTACAATACCGATTATCCCCGAAACTTTCCCGATGGCCGAAACTTGACTTCCTATATAAATCTTCACCTCCGGACCATTCCGGAACTCCTCATGATGTCTGGGATCTCATCCGGGACTCCGAACAACTTTCGGGTTACCGTATACTAATATCTCAACAACCCTAGCGTCACCGAACCTTAAGTGTGTAGACCCTACGGGTTTGGGAGACACGCAGACATGACCGAGACAACTCTCCGGTCAATAACCAACAGCGGGATCTGGATACCCATGTTGGCTCCCACATGCTCCTCGATGATCTCATCGGATGAACCACGATGTCGAGGATTCAATCAATCCCATATACAATTCCCTTTGTCAATCAGTACGTTACTTGCCCGAGACTCGATCGTCGGTATCCAATACCTCGTTCAATCTCGTTACCGACAAGTCACTTTACTCGTACCGCAATGCATGATCCTGTGATCAACCACTTGGTCACATTGAGTTCATTATGATGATGCATTACCGAGTGAGCCCAGAGATACCTCTCCGTCATACGGAGTGACAAATCCCAGTCTTGATTCGTGCCAACCCAACAGACACTTGCGGAGATACCCGTAGTGCACCTTTACATTCACCCAGTTACGTTGTGACGTTTGGCACACCCAAAGCACTCCTACGGTATCCGGGAGTTGCACAATCTCATGGTCTAAGGAAATGATACTTGACATTTGGAAAAGCTATAGCAAACGAACTACACGATCTTTAAGCTATGCTTAGGATTGGGTCTTGTCCATCACATCATTCTTCTAATGATGTGATCCCGTTATCAATGACATCCAATGTCCATAGTCAGGAAACCATGACTATCTTTTGATCAACGAGCTAGGGACGTGTTGTGGTCTATGTATTCACACATGTATTACGATTTCCGGATAACACAATTATATCATGAACAATAGACAATTATCATGAACAAAGAAATATAATAATAACCATTTTATTATTGCCTCTAGGGCATATTTCCAACAGTCTCCCACTTGCACTAGAGTCAATAATCTAGTTACATTGTGATGAATCGAACACCCATAGAGTTCTGGTGTTATCATGTTTTGCTCTAGGGAGAGGTTTAGTCAATGGATCTGCTACATTCAGGTCCGTATGTACTTTACAAATATCTATGTCTCCATTTTGAACACTTTCACGAATGGAGTTGAAGCGACGATTGATATGTCTGGTCTTCCTGTGAAACCTGGGCTCCTTGGCAAGGGCAATAGCTCCAGTGTTGTCACAGAAGAGAGTCATCGGGCCCGACACATTGGGAATGACTCCTAGGTCGGTAATGAACTCCTTCACCCAGATTGCTTCTTGTGCTGCCTCCGAGGCTGCCATGCACTCCGCTTCACATGTAGATCCCGCCACAACACTTTGCTTGCAACTGCACCAGCTTACTGACCCACCATTCAAAATATACATGTATCCAGTTTGTGACTTAGAGTCATCCAGATATGTGTCGAAGCTAGCATCGACCCTTCGTCACCTCCATAAACGAGAAACATATCCTTAGTCCTCTTCAGGTACTTCAGGATATTCTTGACCGCTGTCCAGTGTTCCATGTCGGGATTACTTTGGTACCTTCCTACCAAACTTACGGCAAGGTTTACATCAAGTCTGGTACACAACATAGCATACATGATAGACCCTATGGCCGAGGCATAGGGGACGACACTCATCTTTTCTCTATCTTCTGCCGTGGTCGGGCATTGAGCCGTGCTCAATCTCGTACCTTGCAACACAGGCAAGAACCCCTTCTTTGACTGGTCCATATTGAACTTCTTCAATATCTTGTCAAGGTACGTACTCTGTGAAAGACCAATAAGGCGTCTCGATCTATCTCTATAGATCTTGATGCCTAATATATATGCAGCTTCTCCAAGGTCCTTCATTGAAAAACACTTGTTCAAGTAGGCCTTTATGCTTTCCAAGAATTCTATATCATTTCCCATCAACAGTATCTCATCCACATACAATATGAGAAATGCTACAGAGCTCACACTCACTTTCTTGTAAATACAGGCTTCTCCATAAGTCTGCGTAAACCCAAA
Organism: Triticum dicoccoides; assembly: GCF_002162155.2. NCBI lineage: Eukaryota > Viridiplantae > Streptophyta > Magnoliopsida > Poales > Poaceae > Triticum > Triticum dicoccoides. The sequence continues at coordinate 551 of NW_021255515.1, read as the reverse complement.
CGCTTTGATCATCTCATCAAACGAATGTTCCAACTCCGAGATGCTTGCACCAGCCCATAGATCGAGTGTTGGAGCTTGCACACCTTGTCAGCATTCTTAGGATCGACAAAACCTTCCGGCCATATCATATACAATTCTTCCTTAAGTAAACCATTAAGGAATGTCGTTTTGACGTGCATTTGCCATATCTCATAATCATAGAATGCGGGAATTGCTAACATGATTCGGACGGACTTCAGCTTCGCTACGGGTGAGAAAGTCTCATCGTAGTCAACCCCTTGAACTTGTCGATAACCCTTAGCGACAAGCCGAGCTTTATAGATGGTTACATTACTATCCGCGCCTGTCTTCTTCTTAAAGATCCATTTATTTTCTATGGCTCGCCGATCATCGGGCAAGTCAATCAAAATTCATACTTCGTTTTCATACATGGATCCTATCTCGGATTTCATGACTTCCAGCCATTTGTCGGAATCTGGGCACGCCATCGCTTCTTCATAGTTCGAAGGTTCACCGTTGTCTAACAACATGATTTCCAAGACAGCGTTGCC
>NW_021255514.1:0-1431 GCF_002162155.2 Triticum dicoccoides | reverse complement strand
TCACGGTATTGAAAGATAAGTTGACACATGCTCCTTTACTCCAACTTCCTAATTTCAATAAGACTTTTGAGCTTGAATGTGATGCTAGTGGAATTGGATTAGGAGGTGTGTTATTACAAGATGGAAAACCTGTTGCATACTTTTCTGAAAAATTGAGTGGGCCTAGTCTGAACTATTCTACTTATGATAAAGAATTATATGCTCTTGTTCGGACCTTAGAAACATGGCAACATTATTTATGGCCCAAGGAATTTGTTATACATTCTGATCATGAATCTTTGAAACACATTAAAAGTCAAGCAAAACTGAACCGTAGACATGCTAAATGGGTTGAATTCATTGAGACTTTCCCTTATGTCATTAAACACAAGAAGGGTAAAGAAAATGTTATTGCTGATGCCTTGTCTTGTCGTTATACTATGCTTTCACAACTTGACTTTAAAATATTTGGTTTGGAGACCATCAAAGAACAATATGTTCATGATGCTGAATTTAAAGATGTATTGCAGAATTGTAAGGAAGGGAGAACTTGGAACAAGTTCGTTCTTAACGATGGATTTGTGTTTCGTGCTAACAAGCTATGCATTCCAGCTAGCTCCGTTCGTCTTTTGTTGTTGCAGGAGGCGCATGGAGGAGGATTAATGGGACACTTTGGCGTCAAGAAGATGGAGGATATACTTGCTACACATTTCTTTTGGCCAAAGATGAGACGGGATGTTGAGCGTTTTGTTGCTCGCTGCACTACATGTCAAAGAGCTAAGTCACGACTCAATCCTCATGGTTTATATATGCCTTTGCCTGTACCTAGTGTTCCTTGGGAGGATATATCTATGGACTTTGTTTTAGGTTTACCTCGAACAAAGAAGGGGAGGGATAGCTTATTTGTTGTCGTGGATAGGTTCTCGAAAATGGCACACTTTATACCATGTCATAAAAGCGATGATGCTGTTAATGTTGCTGATTTGTTCTTTCGTGAAATTATTCGCTTACATGGTGTGCCAAATACTATTGTTTCAGATCGTGATACTAAATTTTTTAGCCACTTTTGGAGATGTTTATGGGCTAAGTTGGGGACTAAGCTGCTTTTTAGTACTACTTGTCACCCCCAAACTGATGGACAAACTGAAGTAGTCAATAGAACATTGTCTACTATGCTTAGGGCTGTTTTGAAGAATAACAAGAAAATGTGGGAAGAATGCTTGCCTCATATTGAATTTGCTTATAATCGTTCATTGCATTCTACTACTAAGATGTGCCCTTTTGAAATTGTGTATGGTTTCCTACCTCGTGCACCTATTGATTTGTTGCCTCTTCCATCTTCAGAGAAGGTTAATTTTGATGCTAAAGAACGTTCTGAATTGATTTTAAAAATGCATGAGTTAACTAAGGAAAACATTGAGCGTATGAATGCTAAATATAAACTTGCTGGAG
>NW_021255513.1:0-916 GCF_002162155.2 Triticum dicoccoides | reverse complement strand
TTGCTTTATCATATTCTTGCTCGTTCTTCGATTGCTTGCAGGAATAGACCTTCGTGGTCAGGCTGACCGTGCTTCCGGCATCGTCAGTAACCTCAGGAGATTGGTTTAGCGATTGCTAAGGCGCAACGTCGTGCACGTTTGTAGTCGGATCGTCAAAGTCGTCTCCACCAAATCGATAGTTATCATCTCATCGAAAGATCGGGACCCTTCGCCTCTATCAAGTGGATGAGGACATGACTACCTTGGATATGACCAAAAATATTGCATATATGCATATTTGTTAGGTGATTTCTAGTGCAAACTATTCAATAATCTATTTGTGTTATCCAGAACAAAAATACTTCACACACTTTTGTGTTTTGTCTAATTGCAGGTGTATGGGACATTTGTACAATCCACATATGAAGATAAGGAAGAAAGAGATGTTTATTTGCTGTCCAAAAAGTTCTCTCACGTCACTTTTGGCCCAAGAGAAGATAGAGTCCAAGTCTCTCACGTTCTGGATTCAGATTCGGACTGCATAGACACACCTGACTCAAAACGCACACAAGTTTTTCATACGGACTCCGAATTGGGTGATTCTTTTTTTGTTGGAAACTAGATTTCGTGCACTTTCCAACCCAAGTGGAATCACCTTAAAATTCGTCCGGAGCGTTGAGTTGTGGATGAAACAATCTGATGCTGCAGCAGAATCCGAGTCAAACTACAAGTCCAAAGGTGTTACATCACCTCCACTTGGGCCCATTGGCCTTGTACGACCTAGACTTAGTTTTAGGCTGCCTTGGGACGTCCTCCCACCTCCTTGGCCGCCACCCCTTGCTCCTATATAAGTAGATCCATCTAGTAGCTTTTCCTTGGGATTTGTTTAGTTAAAAGTTAGCCATTGCAACTTCGTGTACTTCGTTTGTGTCCAACG
>NW_021255512.1:0-516 GCF_002162155.2 Triticum dicoccoides | reverse complement strand
CATCATATTAATCTTCCAATACTTTGAAAATTTACCATATCTTCCAATACTTATGCTCTTGAGAGAAGCCACTAGTAGATACTTATTGCCTTTTATTTTACTTTGCATCTTTATCATAAAAAATACCAAAAATATTATCTTATCATATCTACCATATCTCACTCTCGTAAGTGACCGTGTAGGGATTGACAACCCCTTATCGTGTTGGTTGCGAGGATTTATTTGTTTGTGTAGGTGCGAGGGACTCGTGCGTGGCCTACCTTGGTTCTCAAAAACTGAGGGAAATACTTACGCTACTTTGCTGCATCACCTATTCCTCTTCAAGGGAAAACCAACGCAGTGCTCAAGAGGTAGCAAGAAGGCTTTCTGGCGCCATTGCCGGGGAGGTCCACGCAAAAGTCAACACACCAAGTACACATCACAAACCCTTATCTCCCGCATTACATTATTTGCCATTTGCCTCTCGTTTTCCTCTCCCCCACTTCACCCTTGCCGTTTTATTCGCCCTCTCTTTTC
>NW_021255511.1:0-389 GCF_002162155.2 Triticum dicoccoides | reverse complement strand
TGGAGAGGGGTCGTGGGAATCACGAGATGAAACGTGATGGTCGCCATAGTTGAACTTCCATGGACAAGCTGTCATGTCTACGGACACATGCACTGCATACCGATCACTGGAATGAGTAGCAGAGAAAGCGATATATGCAGATAAATGGTTCCTTATAGTCAAGCGGACCCATGCTACTACTCTGTTCCAAAGACACGCACACCATCGAAATAGTCCATCTATATCAATATACACCGAGATGGAATATTTTTTTTACAAGAGAGGAAATAGTTCATCCATCCATAATGCCCTCCTGCTGGTGCAGCCTTTTCTTCATCATCTTCTTATTCTTCTTCTTCTTCTTCTTCTTCTTCTTCTTCTTCTTCTTCTTCTTCTTCTTCTTCTTCTTC
>NW_021255510.1:0-401 GCF_002162155.2 Triticum dicoccoides | reverse complement strand
CCAGTTAGATGTCAAGAACGCTTTCCTCCATGGCCATCTTACTGAGACTGTCTACTGCCAGCAGCCCCTTGGGTTTAAAGACCCCGTCGCACCCTCCCACGTCTGTCTCCTTCAGAAATCTCTCTACGGCCTTAGGTAGGCTCCACGTGCGTGGTTCACTCGCTTCGTCCCGTTCGCCGCGTCCATGGGATTCGTCGCCTCCAAATGCGACACATCACTTTTTATTTACAAATCCACAAACCACACGACCTATCTTCTTCTTTACATCGACGATATTATTCTCACGGCATCCTCGACCACTTTTCTCAACTACATCATCTCTCTTCTCCGCGGGGAGTTCTCTATGACTGACCTTGGTCCTCTCTCTCATTTCCTTGGCATTGCCGTCGCTCGCTCCTCCA
>NW_021255509.1:0-903 GCF_002162155.2 Triticum dicoccoides | reverse complement strand
CCTCGTTTTGCAGCCGGAAACGGCCGGAACCACCGGCGCCCGAAGCACCTCCGCCGCGGGACCTCGTCGCCGGCGAAGCAGGCCACCCCGGCGACCGTCTCCACCACCACCAGAACCGCGACTCGCTCCTGAGTCCAACGGTAGCCTCCGCGCCCCTTCCCGTGCCCTGTATCGCCGCCGGCGAGCTCGCCGTCGCCTCTGGCCGGAGGTAGACGACGGCCGCCGTGGGGCCGGCCCGTCAGCCACACGCCCTGACGGGTGGGATCCACCCGTCAGGTTTAAAACGTGCGCGCACGCGCGCACTGATCCGCCGTCGGCTGAAGGCGTATTCAGCCTTTACGCCTTCGATGTGGCGGCCGCGTGGGCTGGGTTCCCCCCCCCCCTGGGCCTGCTGCTGCTGTGGCCTCTCTGGCCCAGTGGCACAGCGCCGTTTCTCTTTTTCCTTTTTGTATTATTTCCAAAAATTCCACAGGACAGAATATTAATCCAAATGCATTGATTCCAATTTCTAAATTCCTAGAATATTGCAACCTATTTAATGGTGCAACTTTCATTCAAATCCAACCACCTTTTATTCTCTGTAAATATTTAAATGTGGTTTTTAGCATTTAAATAGGCCTTTGAAAATCCATAACTCCTATTTTGCTGCTCCAAAACCAAAACCAAAAGTTGTCCCCTTCCTAGCTTTCCTCTTAGTATTTTACAAAAATAAGTTGACATTTTTGTGAGCACTTTGACTTTTCTGTTTTTATTATTGTCTTATTTTTCCCGTTGTTTTCTTGCGACGTTAGATCCCGTGTTTGACGAGGTAGCTGAGGAAGAAGGAGGAGCAGAGCCTGAAGACTTTGAAGATCAAGCCAACCAAGGCAAGCAGCCCTTTGACCATGACTATGATACCCCTTT
>NW_021255508.1:0-599 GCF_002162155.2 Triticum dicoccoides | reverse complement strand
CTCCAAGTGCCGGCGGCGGCGCCGTCCGTGAGGGGGGCACACCCCGGACACGCGTGCCGGGCATTTGCAACCGCCACAACACTTCCAGACTTGTGAGAGGCCGCCTACGCAAGATTTGGCGGCATGCTAGCCCCCGGAGGCCACCGGCCACAGCCGTAGACGCGCGAAGGGCAATCCGCGTAGAGGGAATTTTTCGGATACTTCTCCATCACCAAAAATTATGAAAAAATACCATCATTACTATAGCACATGTGCCCACGTCGTGCAAAAAAACTCATGATTTTGTCGCGCTACGAGTATTTAGTAATATTGAGGCCGCATCGTTACCGCAGAACGTCTACTACCGTGTCATCGTCGTCCGTGAGGGGGGGCCACGCACCGGAGACGCGTCCCGCCTCTCCGGACATGCCACCACACCACCGCGCATGTATGAGGGACCGGTGCGACGCTCCGATGGCATTGCTACCCCCAGTGCCCCCGTCTCGCCTAACCCTGTAGCGTTTGACCACGGGATCTAGCCCTTTGACTTTGCACGGAAGGGCTTTGGCTAGTGGACCTCCCCACCCGGTTGTGTTAGGTCAGCCCATAGGAACACTTTC
>NW_021255507.1:0-781 GCF_002162155.2 Triticum dicoccoides | reverse complement strand
GGCCTCCGGGGGCTAGCATGCCGCCAAATCTTGCGTAGGCGGCCTCTCACAAGTCTGGAAGTGTTGTGGCGGTTGCAAACGCCCGGCACGCGTGTCCGGGGTGTGCCCCCCTCACGGACGGCGCTGCCGCCGGCACCTGGAGGGGGGAAACGGACGCATGGGGTCTACACGGAGGGGATCTTGCTGTGGGTCTGGCCCGGATGTTGCTCCAAAGTGTTCCTACGGGCTGACCTAACACAACCGGGTGGGGAGGTCCACTGGTCAAAGCCCGTCCGTGCAAAGTCAAAGGGCTAGATCCCGTGGTCAAACGCTACAGGGTTAGGCGGGATGGGGGCACTGGGGGGGGAGCAATGCCACCGGAGCGTCGCACTGGGCCCTCATACATGCGGGGTGGTGTGGTGGCATGTCCGAAGAGGCGGGACGCGTCTCCGGTGCGTGGCCCTCCCTCACGGACGGCGATGACACGGTAGTAGACGTTCTGTGGTAACGATGCAGCGTCAATATTACTAAATACTTGGAGCGAGATAAAATCAAGAGTTTTTTTGCACGACGTGGGCACATGTGCTATAGGAACGATGGTATTTTTTCATAAATTTTGGTGATGTAGAAGTATCCAAAAAATTCCCTCTACGCGGATTGCCCTTCGCGCGTCTACGGCTGTGGCCGGCGGCCTCCGAGGGCTAGCATGCCGCCAAATCTTGTGTAGGCGGCCTCTCACAAGTCTGGAAGTGTTGTGGCGATTGCAAACGCCCGGCACACGTGTCCGGGGTGTGCCCCCCCC
>NW_021255506.1:0-4343 GCF_002162155.2 Triticum dicoccoides | reverse complement strand
TTAATCAGATCACTAATTAATGAGATCAATGGCTCAAATCTATTATGTACTCTTACCTCTTGTGAAAAGAGGAGGTTAGAGGGAGCATGTTAAAACTGCTCAACAAATAATCAAGAGTCAGGTCGCGGGTCGCGGACGAGCGGCTGCAACGGCGAACAGCAGCACGCGCAAGAGAGAGGAGTAGGTGAGTCGTGAGCGGTCAGTTCACTAGAGGAAATGATTCGGGGAAGAAGTTCTTCGTCCTCTCTCTCTCTCTCGGTGTGATACGCTCAGCTTCAGAGTACAGAGGACGCAACTAGCATACGATCATCACTTCAGGTGCAACCGTACGATCCAACTATGTGGAACCTTGGATGACAAATGAGTTGTCCATATTTAGCAGCATGGCCTAGATGTGAGCATTTCACGCAAACCCCCTTCTTTTGTTTCTCGATGCTGCAGTGAGTCATCTCACGTATGTACCCGCCTAGAACCATAATCCTCTTTCTTCATCTCTCCAATCCTCTTCAGGTGCCTTTATATTTTTTATTTGTCCTTCATGTATGTAGATATGTTTTCTCAAAGGAGTTCGCGTACATGATATCCAGTGGAATATTGTTTAATTTACATGTGTTCGTCAATGTAGCAACTCTCGTTTCTAGTGAATCTGGTCTAGCAAAGTTTTGTTTTGTACATTTCTGCTTCAGGATCTGCAACATAATCCGTTTTAGCTATCGCAAGGGAAAAACTCTATCTAGAAAGTAGTACCACACAATTATTCTTTCGTTCACTATAAAGATACACATATGCAAAACGTACAACAATTCTGAAGAACTCCATAAAAGCACATTTAATTTCAAACGAACTAACGGCGCGCGGCGCGCCGCGGCTCACTACTCTCTAGTATTCTTCTACAAACGAAGAAGAAAAGGCAGTACACGATGAAAAACCCAAGAACAAATAAAGTGGCGTATGGATTGGCAGAGATACCACAGGCGAACGTCATTGTCACATATAAGGCGAGACTCCTCACTCTTGTTGTAATGAGTTTCATGTCACTTCTAGATGGGGCCATTTTCATTACCAGCAGCTCTAGCACCAGATGCAGTCCTGTCCCGAAGGTAAACATGGTGGAAAGGAAGAAAAGAGGTACCGTAATACCTCCTTCTGTGGGCGTGGTAATAGTCCTACGCTCCTGGATAGCAACTTCCGTCCTGGAGTTACAAGCGTCGGTGGTCGTGGAGTCTGAAGCGACGGGTTGACCAAGATCGGGTCTAACAAAATATATGAAGAAGTCCTTGGGCATCCAAGCAGGCGGGTGCATCGCCGCCTGGAACGCGAAGCCGACCAAGAGCGTGGCTACCGTCATGAGCCACCCGCGCATCTTGTGCAGATACTCCGCGTCTTCTGTAGCTTGCTGAGCCGCCGCCACCGTCCGGTCCTCGGCCGCGGGCGGCGCTGCCGTATCATCGGCGCTGGCATCACCACCACCAGCAGCTGCTCCTGGAGGATTGCCAGTACCGTCGGGGTCTTGTCCTGCCCGAGGCGCGCCGGCGTCAGGCGGAGCATCTACAGGCGCGTCCTCGTTATGGGCACGTCCCATTTGGATGTTAACCTGCTGGCGTGCCATCTATGATAGTATATGCGAAGATGCTGCGCATATAATTATTTACTCAGACTGTTGATGAGATGCAAACGAAACGGCGTTGCCTTTCCTTATATATATATAGGCATATCTCGGGAAACACCCAATGGTTCTTTTTTTTTTGCGATGAAAGACCCAATGGTTCTTGGGGACATCTGTCGTGTAATCTCACCATTCATTGCGACATGATCTGCCCCCTTGCTTTATGTATTCTGACATTTTCCTATGTATAGATTCCTATCTTTAATGAGCCCTTCCATCACATTGAACGCGCCTGCTACCTGCCAACTACCAATAAAGCTACACCTACGAAAGGAACTACGACGTAAATCCCTCCCTCCACTAAGGCCCTGTTTGGTTTCAATAAGTCACCTGACTTATAAGTCAGGTGACTTAAAATCAGTGACTTATAAGTCACGTCTGTTTGGTTGTCACCTAACTTATAAGTCACCTAAGCACACCTTCCCACCTTGTTTTTTAATGTAAAGGTGATGGGACCCACGCAAAAGGGGGTGACTTATAAGTTTTAAGTTGGGGTGGAGCAACTTATGATTTATAAGTTGGGGTGACTTATAAGTTGGGTCCGTTTGGCAAAATAAGTCACTTTTTGTACTTTTCGACTTATAAGTTGGTGACTTATGTGGAACCAAACAGGGCCTAACTAAACTATCGCCCCCCTGATTTTCAGGATGGGCCTGTGCCCCTAATTAATACCAATCAAACCTGACAACGTATTACGTAAGCCATCTTTCGTATGTCATTACGTAGGTGTAGCAAAGCTCGCCAACTACCCAAGCGTCTTAGAGCAAATACAACAGTGGGCTATAAGCCGCTTACATAACATTTTTTTTGAGAAACGCTTACATAACATTTTTGCCTATGTGAAAAACAGAGACAAGCAAAAAGGGAGTGAGTGGGCTCTAAGACCTCTTCCAAGGCTTAGGCTAGTCATAGTGGGAGTAACTTAGTAACATGGCGCGGTCCAAGACAAATTTGCTTCTGTGACATGTTTTTAATGATGAGAGATGTGTTTAGCCTAGTTATAATGGGGAGTAACTTACACTAGTAACATGCATACTCTCTCTCCGTCCGATGAAAAGTGTACATAAGAAATTTTAGGACAAATTGTGAAGTGAAGTAAAAATGTATTGGAAAGATGCAAGCCACCGTCTATCTCTTCTTTAATTACCCAACCCCCAATGAGCTAAGTGCATGTAGAAATTAAGAAGACCATGTGTAGAATGTTATTGGTCTTGATTACCGTGTGATGAGAGAGAAAACATTTTTTTCTACTTTAAAGTGCATTGGGAGATAGAAGTACACTTTTTATGGACAAATTTTAAAGCCAAACACACACTCTTTATCGGACGGAGGGAGTACGTTACTAGTCTATGTTACTACCTTCATAGTGGGGAGTAACATATATGTGGTATCATGCAGGCCATCATTTATTAAGATATAGACTCATTTTGCCTTGGAATGTGTTATGTTACAGTAACATATTATGTCACTCCAACCATCTCTCTCCTCATTAAATACATTTCCATGTAAGGAAACTTTTCTTGGGGTGTGTTATGTTACTTGCTAAGTTACTCCGACAATGACCGGCCTTAGAGTAACATAATATGTTACTGTAACATAGCGCTTCTCAAGAGAAGATGAGTCTACAAGCTAATAAATGAAGCCATCTATGACACTACTACTATGTTACTACCCCTGTCCTGGTTTATTAGTCATCCTTGTAGTTTGGGTCAAACTTTGACTTTTGATTTAACTATAAAAAAAAGTTATATACCTTAAAAAATTTGTCATTGGGAACCTCTTTCAAATATGAATCCAACAATATAAATTTTGTGACATACAAGTTATAATTTGTTAGTCAAATCTACCGTCGAAGTTGGGCACAAAATATGAAGGGGACCAATAAATCCGGACAAATTAAGGTAGTACTTTGCACTATGGAGGTAGTAAGTTAGACTAGTGTCATATGCATGACAATAGTATACCCCACCATGACTAGTCTTAATGAGGTGCTAAGTGCATTAAATATCTTAGCAACTCAACTCCCCAATGCACAAGTGCTTAATTTGTTGTTGCTAATATTACTTTACTTAATGATTTAGCACCTAACACTAGTAGAAAAAGGGTCAAACGTGAAGCACATTAGTGCCGGTTTGTATTTGAGCCGGCACTAATGTATACATTAGTGCCGGTTCCAACGGCTAGCCGGGGCGCTCTCATTAGTACCGGTTCGTGGCGAACCTTTAGCACCGGTTCGTGCCACGAACCGGTACTAATGAGAGCGGTGGCAGGATGTTGTCAGACTGGGGCCCCTCCAGCCCCTTTAGTACCGGTTCTTGGCACGAACCGGTACTAAAGGTCGTCCTACATAAACCCTTCATCCACCCGAGCTCGCTCTATTCTTCCCCTTTCCCCTCTCCTCTCTGTTCTTCCCCTCTTCCTCTCGAGCTCATCACACATTTTGCCCAAATTTTGTCAAGATTTGAAGGCCCCCATCCATTCAAATGAACACAAAGGTTAGCAACTTTGTCCTTTCATCTCTCATTGCTAGATTAGCTCTTGCAATGCTTTATATAGTGATTAATTTGTGAGTTTAGTAATTTGGGAGGATATATATATATATGTGTGTGCTAGTATTTGATTTATATGCAATTTTTTCTAGGAGGTATGTGAACCGGAAATTCTAACCGACCCTATT
>NW_021255505.1:0-906 GCF_002162155.2 Triticum dicoccoides | reverse complement strand
AAAATTAAAGATCATGAGTGTTATGCTTTGTGTGATTTGGGTGCTAGTGTTTCCACGATTCCAAAAACTTTATGTGATATTCTAGGTTTCCATGATCTTGATGATTGCTCTTTAAATTTGCACCTTGCGGATTCCACCATTAAAAATTCAATGGGAAGGATCAATGATGTTCTCATTGTTGCAAGTAGAAATTTGGTGCTTATACGTCTCCAACGTTTCTATATTTTTTGATTGCTCCATGCTACTTTATCTACTGTTTTGGACTATATTGGGATTTATTTTCCACTTTTATATTATTTTTGGGACTAACCTATTAACCGGAGGCCCAGCCCAGAATTGCTATTTGTTTTGCCTATTTCAGTGTTTCGAAGAAACAGAATATCAAATGGAGTCCAAACGGAATGAAACCTTTGGGAACGTGATTTCTCACCGAACATGATCCAGGAGACTTGGACCCTGCTCCAAGGAACAAAAGAGGTGGTCACGAGGGTGGGGGGCGCCCCCCTGGGCGCGCCCCTACCTCATGGCCCCTGTTGCTCCACTGACGTACTCCTTCCTCCTATATATACCTACGTACCCCCGACATATCAAAGGGGGAGCCAAAAACCTAATTCCACCACCGCAACTTTCTGTATCGACGAGATCCCGTCTTGGGGCCTGTTCCGGAGCTCCGCCGGAGGGGGCATCCACCATGGAGGGCTTCTACATCAACACCATAGCCCCTCTGATGAAGTGTGAGTAGTTTACTTCAGACCTTCGGGTCCATAGCTAGTAGCTAGATGGCTTCTTCTCTCTTTTTGGATCTCAATACAATGTTCTCCCCCTCTCTTGTGGAGATCTATTCGATGTAATCTTCTTTTTGCGGTGTGTTTGTTGAGATCGATGAATTGTGGGTTTATGATCCAG
>NW_021255504.1:0-1463 GCF_002162155.2 Triticum dicoccoides | reverse complement strand
CTTATCTTCATATGTGGATTGTACAAATGTCCCATACACCTGCAATTAGACAAAACACAAAAGTGTGTGAAGTATTTTTGTTCTGGATAACATAAATAGATTATTGAATAGTTTGCACTAGAAATCACCTGACAAATATGCATATATGCAATATTTTTGGTCATATCCAAGGTAGTCATGTCCTCATCATCTCTTGATAGAGGCGGGGGTGTCCCGATCTTTCGATGAGATGATAACTATCGATTTGGTGGAGACGACTTTGACGATCCGACTACAAACGTGCACGACGTTGCGCCTTAGCAATCGCTAAACCAATCTCCTGAGGTCACTGACGATGCCGGAAGCACGGTCAGCCTGACCACGAAGGTCTATTCCTGCGAGCAATCGAAGAACGAGCAAGAATATGATAAAGCAATCTGAATATTGCAAATATATATGAGGTATTGATAATGGTGGGGATGTGTAAGCGGTCTTGGTCTGGTCGTTGGACACAAACGAAGTACACGAAGTTGCAATGGCTAACTTTTAACTAAACAAATCCCAAGGAAAAGCTACTAGATGGATCTACTTATATAGGAGCAAGGGGTGGAGGCCAAGGAGGTGGGAGGACGTCCCAAGGCAGCCTAAAACTAAATCTAGGTCGTACAAGGCCAATGGGCCCAAGTGGAGGTGATGTAACACCTTTGGACTTATAGTTTGACTCGGATTCTGCTGCAGCATCAGATTGTTTCGTCCACAACTCAACGCTCCGGACGAATTTGAAGGTGATTCCAATTGGGTTGGAAAGTGCACGAAATCTAGTTTCCAACAAAAAAAGAATCACCCAATTCAGAGTCCGTATGAAAAACTTGTGTGCGTTTTGAGTCAGGTGTGTCTGTGCAGTCCGAATCTGAATCCAGAACGTGAGAGACTTGGACTCTATCTTCTCTTGGGCCAAAAGTGACGTGAGAGAACTTTTTGGACAGCAAATAAACATCTCTTTCTTTCTTATCTTCATATGTGGATTGTACAAATGTCCCATACACCTGCAATTAGACAAAACACAAAAGTGTGTGAAGTATTTTTGTTCTGGATAACATAAATAGATTATTGAATAGTTTGCACTAGAAATCACCTGATAAATATGCATATATGCAATATTTTTGGTCATATCCAAGGTAGTCATGTCCTCATCATCTCTTGATAGAGGCGGGGGTGTCCCGATCTTTCGATGAGATGATAACTACCGATTTGGTGGAGACGACTTTGACGATCCGACTACAAACGTGCACGACGTTGCGCCTTAGCAATCGCTAAACCAATCTCCTGAGGTTACTGACGATGCCGGAAGCACGGTCAGCCTGACCACGAAGGTCTATTCCTGCGAGCAATCGAAGAACGAGCAAGAATATGATAAAGCAATCTGAATATTGCAAATATATATGAGGTATTGATAATGGTGGGGATGTGTAAGCGGTCTTGGT
>NW_021255503.1:0-1144 GCF_002162155.2 Triticum dicoccoides | reverse complement strand
AAACATGGTATGCAAGTGATCTGGTTATGAAAATCTTCATGGCCAGTCAAAATATACTTGATGCTAGGTGAAAATAATCATAGAGGTTCATTGAAGATGCATTTGATTTAATTATTTAGTTTTTCCCATGGAGTTAATTGTCATTGAGAAGCATACTATTTTGTTGATGGATCGTAACTTGTTAGTTGTCGTTATTTAGTTTTGCCCCTGGAGTCCAAGAGTCCATCAAATTTCATAGATTGCTTCATAACTTGTTGTTGATGCTTGTTTATGCCTTCTGAATGTGTGCTCCGTAGCTTGCTATTGTCGTTTGACACTTGGACTTAGATGATATGAGTATATGACTTGGGGTTCGGTGCATAGCTGTTCCACAAATGCAAAGTATGATAGAGCATCTTGGACAGTACATAGCTCACTGAGGCCTTCCGCGCCTTCGATTTATTTTGTTTTGAGCAATGTTGATTGGCTTGAACCATTGGAAGGATATCACCATCGGTTGGCTGAGAAGCTTGTGTACTTTCTGTAAACTATTAAAGATTTGTGCTCAAATGCAGGCCAAGATTGATGAGTAGAAGGTGAGAACAAACTACTACACTACCCAGCAACTTATACAGGTGCATTTCCTATATTTTTAAAATAACATGACCTGCCAGTTGTGCTTTATGCAGACTTGTACTGGTTAGTAGTTAGTGTATGAAAAATAAGCATGATTTATGCTCCCTTTTCACCTTCCTGAAAACAGTACATGTTGTATGTGTTGATGACGCTTTCATAGTGGTGATACAGAGATATGGTCTTGACCCTACTCAAGCTTGTCCACACCGATGTCACGGTAGCTGCTTCTGCGAGTCTCTTGTCATCTTCTTCGCCGCCGGCTCGGTAAATTTCTCGGTTTACTTCTCCTCTTTCTCTCTTGAGCTTTGTAGAAAGTGGGCTAGGTGGGGAGGCCGAGGGCAAAGTGCAGCAGGAGGTGCATCGGTTTGAATGTATGTATAGCCGGTAAGGGCTGGTTCGTTATCATCTGAAAGGCTGAAAGATCCGCTGTTGCAGGTCACCACATCCGCTTCCCACAGCTGCGAACGACGATAAGGAGGTGGTGGGTGACATGGGCAAAGAGTGCTTGGAGGTCAATGTTGCTTGTCTG
>NW_021255502.1:0-394 GCF_002162155.2 Triticum dicoccoides | reverse complement strand
TGTAGAAGCCCTCCGTGATGGATACCCCCTCCGGCGGCTCCGGAACAGGCCCCAAGATGGGACCTCGTGGATACAGAAAGTTGCGACGGTGGAATTAGGGTTTTGGCTTCGTATCTGATCGTTTGGGGGTACGTAGGTATATATAGGAGGAAGGAGTACGTCGGTGGAGCAACAGGGGGCCCACGAGGGTGGAGGGCGTGCCTGGGGGGGGGGGTAGGCGCGCCCCCCTACCTCGTGGCCTCCTCCTTTGTTTCTTGACGTAGGGTCCAAGTCTCCTGGATCATGTTCGGTGAGAAAATCACGTCCCCGAAGGTTTCATTCCGTTTGGACTCCGTTTGATATTCCTTTTCTTCGAAACCCTAAAATAGGCAAAAAAAACATCAATTCTGGGTTG
>NW_021255501.1:0-1102 GCF_002162155.2 Triticum dicoccoides | reverse complement strand
AAAAAAAAAAGCTAGTGAGAGGCAGTTTGCAAACAACTGATGTAAGAAATTTAGAAACCAGTGTAAAATAATAATGTCTGCTGCTGCTACACACTGATTGACAAGGTTCGAATTCGCGGTAACAATGAGTATTCTCGCTGCCAACAATACATAAGAATTAAGCTGAGGGACTCTTTTTTAAAAATGGCGAATACAAAGGGTTTTCTCCGCACAAAAAGCTAGGGTTTCTGCCTCCCGCCGCCGCCGCTGCAGGTCCGCCTCCTCTCCGGTGGCCCTAGGGCCATGGGGGCGCGGTGGATCTCGGCAAGGGCCGGCGGGAGGGCTCCGTTTTTAGTTGTTTCTTTCAGTTTTGTTAGGGTTTGTGTCCTGATCAGGAAGACGAGACGGTGGCGGCTCCCTGAAGATGGAATAAAGGTCTCCCCACCTAGCCCCCGTTCCAGCGGTGCCTCTAGCATCATTGGTGGGCGTGTGGAGGTGTGTCTCCGGCGGATCTATGTTTGGTGGATTTGCTCGGATCTCGTCGTTGTTCGTCTACATTCGTGTGTCTTAGGATTGGATCTTTCTGATCTACGTTATTCTCCATCTGCGACGGTTGCTGTACTGGT
The DNA here is from genome assembly GCF_002162155.2 of Triticum dicoccoides. Classification (NCBI taxonomy): domain Eukaryota; kingdom Viridiplantae; phylum Streptophyta; class Magnoliopsida; order Poales; family Poaceae; genus Triticum; species Triticum dicoccoides. The sequence goes on along the minus strand of NW_021255501.1, from coordinate 497 downwards.
GCGCTGGTCCTACGGGACCTTAGCACGACGACTTCCCGACTGTCTACTACAACAAGTTGTGCCCGACTCCGGCGATGGAGGGGTGATGACGGCGGTGCGCCTTCGGCTCGCTTTAGTGCTGGTAGTCGTCGCTAGGTGGTCTACGGATCTGGATGTAATTTCTATTATTTCTGGTATTTGTTGTACTGCCATGATTGAAAATGAATAAATTGGAAATTTTTTCGTAAAAAAAATACATAAGAATTACACGACTAGTATAGTACACAACATCAATCGTGGCCTCATGTACCACTAAAATAAAATAAATACTGTAATTAATCTGTGTGACAAATTACACAAGGCAGGCTGTTGACGCATTTGGTCTTGTCAAAGGAATTCAGCTATTGTCACAAGAATACTGTAGGGGTTGAGTTCGCAGCAGCATTAGTTCCTTTGTTATGCGTCCTTCTTCAACAGTGACTGTGTCAACGTGGACGCGGATTTTTAGAGCTTAGGCT
>NW_021255500.1:0-1059 GCF_002162155.2 Triticum dicoccoides | reverse complement strand
TAATTGTTATTTGGTGCCAGCGTTGAGCATGAACATTATATCTGGATCTTGTTTAATGCGAGACGGTTATTCATTTAAATCAGAGAATAATGGTTGTTCTATTTATATGAGTAATATCTTTTATGGTCATGCACCCTTGAAGAGTGGTCTATTTTTATTGAATCTCGATAGTAGTAATACACATATTCATAATGTTGAAGCCAAAAGATGCAGAGTTGATAACGAAAGTGCAATTTATTTGTGGCACTGTCGTTTAGGTCATATCGGTATAAAGCGCATGAAGAAACTCCATGCTGATGGACTTTTGGAACCACTTGATTATGAATCACTTGGGACTTGCGAACCGTGCCTTATGGGCAAGATGACTAAAACACCGTTCTCCGGTACTATGGAGAGAGCAACAGATTTGTTGGAAATCATACATACCGATGTATGTGGCCCGATGAATATTGAGGCTCGTGGCGGATATCATTATTTTCTCACCTTCACAGATGATTTAAGCAGATATGGGTATATTTACTTAATGAAACATAAGTCTGAAACATTTGAAAAGTTCAAAGAATTTCAGAGTGAAGTTGAAAATCATCGTAACAAGAAAATAAAGTTTCTAGGATCTGATCGTGGAGGAGAATATTTGAGTTACGAGTTTGGTGTACATTTGAAAAACTGTGGAATAGTTTCGCAACTCACGCCACCCGGAACACCACAGCGTAATGGTGTGTCCGAACGTCGTAATCGTACTTTACTAGATATGGTGCGATCTATGATGTCTCTTACTGATTTACCGCTATCATTTTGGGGATATGCTTTAGAGACGGCCGCATTCACGTTAAATAGGGCACCATCAAAATCCGTTGAGACGACGCCTTATGAACTGTGGTTTGGCAAGAAACCAAAGTTGTCGTTTCTTAAAGTTTGGGGCTGCGATGCTTATGTGAAAAAGCTTCAACCTGATAAGCTCGAACCCAAATCGGAGAAATGTGTCTTCATAGGATACCCAAAGGAAACTGTTGGGTACACCTTCTATCACAGATCCGAAGGCAAAACATTCGTTGCTAA
>NW_021255499.1:0-385 GCF_002162155.2 Triticum dicoccoides | reverse complement strand
CCGTGTGTTTCTTTTGTGCTTGCTCTTTTATTTTTGCATTGCATCATGTCATCATGCCATCATGCCATTTAATTTTAAAACTCAACTAAATAAATTGCATAGATCTTTTGATCTATTTAAACCGAGGGAACTCACATGGTGATTTCTCTTTATAACATATCCTCCCAATATTAGGGAGCTATAATAAAAATATTCCATTGTTTTGGAAATCACCATAACCCACTTGCAAAAATATCCCATGCCATTGTTATCGCAATTCTTGGTCTCCAACCTTGCCAATAATTCTTTCGTCATTTTCCGGAGCTCCACCAAAAATCCGAACATTTTTGGACACTTCTAAAACCTTGTTCTAGTTCAAACCATTTGAATTAAATTCAAATAAGTT
>NW_021255498.1:0-411 GCF_002162155.2 Triticum dicoccoides | reverse complement strand
GGCCCTCATACATGCGGGGTGGTGTGGTGGCATGTCCGAAGAGGCGGGACGCGTCTCCGGTGCGTGGCCCCCTCACGGACGGCGATGACACGGTAGTAGACGTTCTGCGGTAACTATGCGGCGTCAATATTACTAAATACTCGGAGCGTGATAAAATCATGTTTTTTTTTGCATGACGTGGGCACATGTGCTATAGGAACGATGGTATTTTTTCATAATTTTTGGTGATGGAGAGGTATCTGAAAAATTCCCTCTACGCGGAATGCCCTTCGCACGTCTACGGGTGTGGCCGGCGGCCACCTGGGGCTACCATGCCGCCAAATCTTGCGCCGGCAGCCTCTCACAAGTCTGGAACTGTTGTCGCGGTTGCAAACGCCCGGCACGCGTGTCCGGGGTGTGCCCCCTCACGGA
>NW_021255497.1:0-775 GCF_002162155.2 Triticum dicoccoides | reverse complement strand
GGCAAAGGTAAGGCGACACCCGTGGGAATACCGTGCGTGAGGCCGCAAAGTGATATGAGGTGTTACCGGCTAGATCAATGTGACATCGAGTCGGGGTCCTGACAGCGTTGGTATCAGAGCTTGACTGCCTGTAGGATTACCAAGCCAAACTGGTCGAAGTTGAGTCTAGAAATTCTTAGTTATATAAGGGAATTGATTGTGGGATGGAACGTAAGGCTCTTTTTACTCCTTATACCTTATGCCCTCTGATCTGAGTCATCTTATCTTCCTGCGGGGATTAAGAACTAGGCTATCTTTTCTTTCTATCAGGATCACGTGTTACTAATCCGTAGACTTATAGATTGTTGGATTTAAGTCTCAGTTCAGTTCTTACTACTTCTGTATGTTAATTGTTGATCTCGAAACCTTGATATTGTGCTTCTGAGTGGTTATGCCACCATCTTTGTGAATGTCTCAAATCTTTTCTGAGCATTTATAGTCGTTATGCTGTCCGAGTCATCCCAGGTTTCTAAAGAGTCTGATGCATTTGCAAAATCCTTTCCCTCTGGTTTCGATGTTCCTTTATGCCAGCTCAATCACACTAATTGTTGAGTTGAGGTATTCTATTGCCTCGACGTATATGTTGGAGATATTATTATGACCCTAGGTGTCTTAGGGGATCATCTAGTAGTCTAGCCATGATTTATGTTCCAGTGTGATGACTCTGGCCGTCATTCTCGAAAGCATCCCGTGATGCTACTTAGTAATAGGTATTCTATCCCTGGGTTTTGAACCC
>NW_021255496.1:0-622 GCF_002162155.2 Triticum dicoccoides | reverse complement strand
TTTTTTTGTATACATCACCAACATTTGTTATATACATGTTTACGGTGATCCATCAAATTTTCCTTTGCTGGCTATTGTGGTGGTGCCGAAGGCAGGTGACAGGCGTTGGTGTCAAGCTCAGAGACGTTCTGTTGTCTTTTCATTTTTGTCATGTCGGTGTTTATGTGACTTGTACTTTGAGCTTTATGATATGAATGAGACACGAATTACCATGCAAAAAGAACATTTCTGAAATACATGATTGACATTTTTTTAAACATATATTATTTATGTCTACTTTTTTCCATACAGAATGCATATTTTTATAAAGCACAAAAACATTTTTATACATGTTTAACATTTTTTATATCATATATGTTTTTATGTCTACTTTTGTCCATACACATTTGTTCATTTTATGTGTACATCAGAAATATTTTTTAATACACGTTTACTCCCCCCGATCCTAAATATAAGTCTTTGTAGAGTAACATTTTTTCATATACATATTTTGATGTCACATTGTACATTTCTTGTGTACATCAGAAACATTTTTCTATACTCCCTCCGATTAAAAAAAAGTATCATCGCTTTAGTTCATCTTTAATTCAAATTTAAACTAAAGGTGCGACACATTTTTTTT
>NW_021255495.1:0-1612 GCF_002162155.2 Triticum dicoccoides | reverse complement strand
TCATGGGCCAAGGGCACCAGCCCCTATAGGCCCATGCGCCTAGGGTTTCCCCCTAGGAGGAGTCCTAGTGGTGGAAGGCACCCCTAGGTGCCTTGGGGGGGAGGGAAACCTCCCCTAGGCCGCCGCCCCCCCTAGTAGATCTCATCTACTAGGGCCGGCGCCCCCCCTGGCACCCCTATATATAGTGGGGGAGAGGAGGGACTTGATACACCAGCCCCTGGCGCCTCCATCTCCCCCCGTTACGTCTCTCCCTCGTAGTCTCGGCGAAGCCCTGCTGCTGTGACGCCCTGCATCCACCACCACGCCGTCGTGCTGCTGGATCTTCATCAACCTCTCCTTCCCCCTTGCTGGATCAAGAAGGAGGAGACGTCTCCCGTCCCGTACGTGTGTTGAACGCGGAGGTGCCGTCCGTTCGGCGCTGGTCATCGGTGATTTGGATCACGTCGAGTACGACTACATCATCACCTTGCAAGCTTCCGCACGCGATCTACAAGTGGTATGTAGATGCAAACTCTCTCCCTTGACTTGTTGCTTAGATGAACTCATAGATGGATCTTGGTGAAACCGTAGGAAAAATTTTAATTTTCTGCAACGTTCCCCAACAGTGGCATCATGAGCTAGGTCTATGCGTAGTTCTCTTTGCACGAGTAGAACACAACTTTGTTGTGGGCGTGGATTTTGTCATCTTACTTGCCTCTACTAGTCTTTTCTTGCTCAACGGTATTGTGGGATGAAGCGGCCCGGACCAACCTTACACGTACGCTTACGTGAGACCGGTTCCACCGATTGACATGCACTAGTTGCATAAAGTGGCTGGCGGGTGTCTGTCTCTCCCACCTTAGTTGGAGCGGAATCGATGAACAGGGCCCTTATGAAGGGTAAATAGAAGTTGACAAAATCACGTTGTGGTGATTCGTAGGTAAGAAAACGTTCTTGCTAGAACCCAATTGCAGCCACGTAAAAGATGCAACAACAATTAGAGGACGTCTAACTTGTTTTTGCAGCGATTGATCATGTGATGTGATATGGCCAGAAGTTGTGATGAATGATGAATTGTGATGTATGAGATCATGTTCTTTGTAATAGGATTCACGACTTGCATGTCGATTAGTATGACAACCGGCAGGAGCCATAGGAGTTGTCATTATTTTTTGTATGACCTGCGTGTCATTGAATAACGTCATGTAAACTACTTTACTTTATTGCTAAACGTTAGTCATAGAAGTAGAAGTAGTCGTTGGCGTGACAACTTCATGAAGACACGATGATGGAGATCATGATGATGGAGATCATGGTGTCAAGCCGGTGACAAGATGATCATGGAGCCCCGAAGATGAAGATCAATGGAGCTATATGATATTGGCCATATCATGTCACAACTATATAATTGCATGTGATGTTTATTATGTATTATGCATCTTGTTTACTTAGGACGACGGTAGTAAATAAGATGATCCCTTATAAAATTTCAAGAAGTGTTCTCCCCTAACTGTGCATCGTTGCTACAGTTCGTCGCTTCTAAGCACCACGTGATGATCGGGTGTGATGGATTCTTACGTTCACATACAACGGGTGTAAGACAGTTTTACACAGCGAAAACACTTAGGGTTAA
>NW_021255494.1:0-476 GCF_002162155.2 Triticum dicoccoides | reverse complement strand
TAATCGTGGTAATCATTCCAGGACACCCAAATAGTGAGTAATAGTCCACGGAATGGGCCAGAATCGGCCAAAACTGACAGTGTTGATGACCGACATGTAAGCTCATCTTGGGGTTGAACAACTATGGAAATCGCTCCGGGACCCCAAAACAGTGGGTAATAGTCAATGAAGTGGGCCAGAATCGGTCAAAACTGCCAGTGTTGATGACCGACATATAAGCGCACCTTGGTGTTTAACAACTATGGAAATCGTTTCGGGACCCCAAAACAATGAGTAATAATCCAAGAAACGGGTCAGAATCGGCCAAAATTACGAGTGTTGATGACCGACACGTAAATGCACTCCAGGGTTCGTTAATTGTGGAAATCACTCCGGGACCCCAAAATAGTGAGTAATAGTCCATGAAATGGGCCAGAATCAGCCAAAACTGCCAGTGTTGATGACCAACACGTAAACGCACCCCAGGGTTCATTAAT
>NW_021255493.1:0-391 GCF_002162155.2 Triticum dicoccoides | reverse complement strand
GTCATGTAGGAGACCTAGCACCAAAGAAAATACACTCGGAGTAGAGGTCAAGTCGTTAGAAATCAAAGTGGCCTCACGTGCCGTGTCAACTACCTCACTCGCTAAGTGTTGTGGCTCACTCACTCCCTCAAGGATGCTCTCACTCATATGGTTGGTGGAGTCACTCAAATGGCGCTCAACCTCACATAGGATGTGTGGCATGATCTCATGTGTGGGGCTAGTGGTGGTCACACTCATCCTCTCATAGGAAATGCTCTCAATGTCATATATGGTGGAGTCACTCATCTCACTCATGGGGTGGTGACTCTCCTCACATGATAAATGGGGCATCTCGACATATGTGGGTGTCGGAGAGATGTAGGTGCAAATATCTCCATGCTCAACTCCTATC
>NW_021255492.1:0-514 GCF_002162155.2 Triticum dicoccoides | reverse complement strand
AGGTTGGACACCTCCTCCTCACTCAGCCTTGTTCTTTGAGCTACGATGGCTTCATGAAGTGGGTCCTCATCATCTTCATCGAGTGGGTCCTCATTATCTTCATCATCTTCGTCATCTTCATCATCTTCCACCAGGTTGAGATAAATGACAGCTAGCTTGGGTCTTTCTTCTCGGAAGGAGAAGCTGATCAACTCACCACCAGTAAGACGCATGCGAGCGACAAAACGGGCCCATCCATCTCCTCCAATCTGTGACATATTGCGTCCTTTCTCGACATCCATAGTGTACGGCCCCCCAGGAGCCTCAAATGTCACAGTGTCTCCTGCCAGCTTGTTGAATTTCAACCTCACATTGCATGGGATGATCTGTGTAAAATAAGCAAAATGACACAATGCAGTAATGCCAACACTAAAAATAAAATAGTTATTACATTTCATATAATTTCTTACCGCCGCATGATGAAAACTCGGCTGGAAGTAGATGCCGAACAGCTTGCTAGTTGCAATGCTGCTGG
>NW_021255491.1:0-1286 GCF_002162155.2 Triticum dicoccoides | reverse complement strand
GATTCAGGTGGAGTCCAATTAAGGACGGCTTGAACTCGCTCAGGGTTAACAGCAATACCTTTACCAGATATTACATGACCCAGATAGGTCACTTCTGACAACCAGAATTCACATTTAGAAAATTTGGCATAAAGGCGATGCTCTCGAAGTTTCTTCAACACTAGCCTTAGATGTTCGGCATGTTCTTCCTCGTTCTTGGAGTAGATGAGTATATCATCGAGGTAAACCACGATGAATTTATCCAAATACTCCATGAAGATTGAGTTCATTAACCGAGAAAAAGTGGCTGGAGCGTTGGTTAATCCGAAGGACATGACGGTGTACTCGTATTGCCCATAACGAGTAACAAAGGCCGTTTTAGGAATGTCCCCGTTTCTGATTTTGATTTGATGGTAGCCCAACCTCAAATCCATCTTGGAGAAGATTGAGGATCCAGCGAGCTGATCATACAGGTCGTTGATCCTGGGAAGTGGATATTTGTTCTTGATTGTGACCAAATTGACAGGTCGGTAATCTACAACCATCCGGTCCGTACCATCCTTCTTCTTGACGAATAGGACGGGGGAAGCCCACGGAGATGAACTAGGGCGGATGAAACCCTTTTTCAAGGACTCATCGAGTTGTTTCTTAAGCTCGGCTAGTTCTAGGGGTGCCATCTTATAAGGTCTTCTAGCAATCGGAACGGTTCCTGGAATGAGGTCTATTACGAACTCAACATCCCTGTCAGGTGGAACACCTGGCAATTCCTCTGGGAAGACATCCGGGAAGTCACGGACTACCAGAATGTCCTCAAGGTCTGGCAAAGGGCTAGCGTTAAGAGAATATAATTGTCGCTTGGCTATTTGGGTCAAGACATTGACTATCTTCCCCGAAGGATGGGTGAGTTGAACAGTCCTAGAGAAGCAATCAATTTGGGCATGATGAGCTGACATCCAGTCCATACCCAGAATGATATTAATATCTGAAGATTTAAGGGCTATCAAAGACGCGAGGAAAACAAGTCTGTCGACTTGGATTTCATTTCCATGGCTTACTCTAGAAGTTTGCCATTTGGATCCCGGAGTTTGAATTACCATAGAGGTTGGCATATCACCGAATGCGACGTTATGCAAACGAGCATAGTTTTCAGATATAAAAGAATGAGAGGCTCCTGTATCGAAAAGAACAGATGCCGGGTGGCAATTAACAAGAAGCGTACCGAGAACGACGTTGGGATCCTCTTGAGCTTCTTCGGCAGAGATACAGTTGACATGGCCACGTGAAGCGGTGACCGGCTTGGCGTGGAA
>NW_021255490.1:0-1304 GCF_002162155.2 Triticum dicoccoides | reverse complement strand
TCCATTCACCTCTCACTCTCGAAGAAGTTGTAGTGTTGAGATTTTATCTAGCAAAACACCAGAAGAGTATGACTCGTGAAAACTTTCGAGTTTACACATATTAAGGAAGGCATAGGTTCAACCCGTCAGGGTATCGTGGAAACATATACCACAAGTTTCAATAGTAAATACAACAAGCTCGAAAGCAGAGCATGGTTGGTCAATCAGAGGATAGGATTTACCAATGGAGAAAGAACTTCCAAAGGGATTGAATATGAAGGACGCTATCGGATAAAATCAAACAAAGGATTCGGTGGTCCTCAAAGGATCTGATGTGAGCATCGGTACTCAACCAGAGGAAGAAACAATGCAAGGAGATCAGACTATAGAAACAACTGACTAATTCAAAGCTCAAATGCAAAAGAATTATGATTTCCGACCAAGGGATCAGAAGCAAACACTTTGATTAAGGATGGATAAGTTGCGTATGCTTATGGGTACAATTGATGGCAATCCGATTGGTCGAGAACTAGCTCATGTTTAAAATGATGTCTGGGCCGGAGAGATAATGTAGAAGGGTCGATGATGATTGTGTGCATTCGCACACATGTTGAATCAGTAGGATCAAAATGACGGTGTCAAAAGATACTAGTGAATATTGCCAGATATATGGGAAGCATCCATAATGCAAGTAGACAAGTATTTGCAGAGCAATAAAGCTGCTAAGGATTTTCGGAGGATTGAATAGTATTTCAAAGACTTTTGTGAAACACCTGAACAACTGGGGATGAGAGGATACTCGGAAAGTGCGAGAAATTATTCTTAGGGGTATTCAGGTGGTAAAGAACTGCAAGGAGGATTCTCGGAACAACGAAGAGCAGTTCGTGGCATCTTGTAATAACAAGATCAATGGGATTGAATGTAGGCAAGTGTATGCAAAAATCCATATGGATATAATAGTGGTAGGGAATTTGCAAAGGCGGTGGGCACAAGCGTTTCACAAAAAAATCGAATAGCATCTTCGGAAACTTCTGGTGAAGCAGTCGATCATCTGGAATGAAGAGGCTCTCCAACAGGAAGTGGTAACGAGAACCTAGAGTTATAATTAGTAAAATCATTTTACCCGAATAGAAAAGATATCAGAATCCCAAAGTATAGACGAGGAATAAAAGATCCTAATACCACCCGATGGCGACGTGGGGCCGTAAGCCGCACAGCCATGTTAGTAAAACAATTTTCATCGACTAGACTCGACTTCGGCCAAGGAGTATGGAAGTGGGATTCCTACAGGCAGTCGGCTCTGATACCAACTTGTGATGCTCCCG
>NW_021255489.1:0-857 GCF_002162155.2 Triticum dicoccoides | reverse complement strand
CTTCTTTGGCTTGTCTAGCCAACTTGGCCTGGCGCTTGGCCCATTCATCAGGATAATCCTCACCACGCTTGAGGCTGGTGGGATCAGCTATTTGGCCAGGTGCCAATGAAGGTCTTGGGCATGGAGGATTGAGTGCAAATTTCTTCATGTATTTGGGAGTGACATATCTGTACTCGCCCATCTCATCTCTATCTTCTGTATGCGCACCTTGCACTGATTTTTATCTTCCTCAGGAGGTGTGCAGTACCCAACATAGATGTCATCAGGGATTTCGAACGTTGTGTTGACCTCATGCCTCTTTCCTCCTTTCTGTGGCTTCTTACCATTAGCCATTTTCTTCAGTTGAGGAATTTGAACAATTGAATTCTCTGAGGAAGTATGCAACTTTTCTTCAAGGAACACTGCAAATGAGTTAAGTTGATGAGAACCTAGTGATTCAGCAGCGGACATGAGTACCTGTGAACAGAGTATAGTTGCGAGGAATTTGGAGAGGTCATATGCGTTCTCAGAAGGTTTTGTAAAAAGAACAAGTTTGAGGAATTTTACCAGATGAGTCTTGAAGAATTTCACTAAGCGTTCTTTGTCTTAGGTTCCAAAGATGTGTAGATCAAAAATCCACACATTTGAGGAATCTTGAAGAAGAACATAGCTTAGAGAAACGAATCAAGAACAGATGATATGTGAGGTGTTTTAGTGTGTGAAGATATGAAGAAAAAAACCTTTGAGGATTTTATAGAAATCATTTGAATCAACGAGGGCAGTAATCGTCAGTGCGGATCTTCCACGCCCTAACTTGGCGGAGGAAGACAGCTACGACGGCTGTGGAGTGATGATTTCCGCAGCCAACGCGAGTATGG
>NW_021255488.1:0-1356 GCF_002162155.2 Triticum dicoccoides | reverse complement strand
TCGGAGATACCTGTAATGCACCTTTATAGTCACCCAGTTACGTTGTGACGTTTGATACACCCAAGGCACTCTTACGGTATCCGGGAGTTACACGATCTCATGGTCGAAGGAAGAGATACTTGACACTTGCAAAGCTCTAGCAAAACGAACTACACGATCTTTTATGCTATGCTTAGGATTGGGTCTTGTCCATCACATCATTCTCCTAATGATGTGATCCCGTTATCAACGACATCCAATGTCCATAGTCAGGAAACCATGACTATCTGTTGATCACAACGAGCTGGTCAACTAGAGGCTTACCAGGGACATAGTGTGGTCTAAGTATTCACACGTGTATTACAATTTCCGGATAATACAGTTATAGCATGAATAAAAGACAATTATCATGAACAATGAAATATAATAATACTTTTATTATTGCCTCTAGGGCATATTTCCAACAGTCTCCCACTTGCACTAGAGTCACTAATCTAGTTACATTGTGATGAATCGAACACCCATAGAGTTCTGGTGTTGATCATGTTTTGCACGCGAGAGAGGTTTAGTCAGCGGATCTGCGACATTCAGATCCGTGTGCACTTTGCAAATCTCTATGTCTCCATCTTGAACATTTTCACGGATGGAGTTGAAATGACGCTTGATGTGCCTGGTCTTCTTGTGAAAACTGGGCTCCTTTGTGAGGGCAATAGCTCCAGTGTTGTCACAGAAGAGTTTGATCGGCCCCGACGCATTGGGTATGACTCCTTGGTCGGTGATGAACTCCTTCACCCAAATCGCTTCATGTGCTGCCTCCGAGGCTGCCATGTACTCCGCTTCACACGTAGATCCCGCCACGACGCTCTGCTTGCAGCTGCACCAGCTTACTGCTCCACCATTCAACATATACACGTATCCGGTTTGTGACTTAGAGTCATCCAGGTCTGAGTCGAAGCTAGCGTCGACGTAACCCTTTACGACGAGCTCTTCGTCTCCTCCATAAACGAGAAACATGTCCTTTGTCCTTTTCAGGTACTTCAGGATATTCTTGACCGCTGTCCAGTGTTCCTTGCCGGGATTACTTTGGTATCTTGCTACCAAACTTACGGCAAGGTTTACATCGGGTCTGGTACACAGCATGGCATACATAATAGATCCTATGGCTGAAGCATAGGGGATGACACTCATCTCTTCTTTATCTTTTGCCGTGGTCGGTGACTGAGCTGAGCTCAGTCTCATACCTTGTAACATAGGCAAGAACCCCTTCTTGGACTGATCCATTCTGAATCTCTTCAAAATCTTATCAAGGTATGTGCTTTGTGAAAGACCTATGAGGCGTCTCGATCTATCTCTATAGATCTTGATGCCTAATATATA
>NW_021255487.1:0-570 GCF_002162155.2 Triticum dicoccoides | reverse complement strand
AATGTCTCTGGTTCGACCCCTAAAGCAATCAGGTCATTCTCAGCCTTGTCCTACAACGGCCGGGCTTTGCAAGAGCTGATCCTGACTCTGTTTGGTCACCGGAGCCGTCATCACGGTCTCCTTCTTCTAGCGGCATTCGGTCGTCCGAGCCATCATGATCACGACTTTCCTCCTCCGTTGTTCGATCACCATAGCCTGCTTCCTCTCCTTCCATACCATCGGTGTTGTTGAGAAACGACAAGACATCACCTCCGTCGCGGATTATGTCCCCCAGTAACTCTTCTTGTTAGTCTCCTTGTTGATCCATACTTTCTGTAAATATTACAACATGGCAATTAATATACAAACATGCATGAGAGATGGATATATTAATAGTGGCAAACATAGACCTAGCTAGCTAATCAGAACAAGGAATATTAATTAGTGGCCTCGACGCTTCTACGGTTTGGGGTGGCCTCGACAACGCTCTTCTAAATTGGTAAATTTGGGTGGCCTCGATGCTTCTAGGATTTGGGGTGGCCTCGGCAACGCTTCTAGGGTTTTGCCCGGAACGCCTCTATCACAAATGTT
>NW_021255486.1:0-458 GCF_002162155.2 Triticum dicoccoides | reverse complement strand
CAGAGTTGCATTTAATTATTTCCAATAAGTCCCATTTGAAATCAATAGTCTTCAACATATAAGAACCAGCACAGGAAGTATCGAGCAGGTTGCGATTATCAAGAGAAAGCCGAGCATAGAAATTCTAAATAATCATTTCCCGAGAGAGCTAATGATTGGGGCATGAATATAACCTTGACTTAAGCCTCCCCCAAGCTTTAGCGATGCTTTCTCCTTCGCGAGGCCAGAAATTATATATGTAATTATGATCATGATGAACAAGATGCATAGGATAGAACTTCTGGTGAATTTCCAACTTCAATCGCTTATAATTCCAAAATCTTGTATCATCACATAGCCTATAACATGTCATTGCATCTTCCTTCAAAGATAAAGGGAAGACCTTCCTTTTGACAACATGCTACGTCTCGAGCTTGCGTTGGTTTTCCCCGAAGAGGAGAGGATGATGCAGCACAGTA
>NW_021255485.1:0-1511 GCF_002162155.2 Triticum dicoccoides | reverse complement strand
GGGGGCCGGCCCCCTCAACCAATTAGGATTGGGCTTGGGGGGGGGGGCTTCCTAGGCTGCCTTCTCTCCTCTCCCACTAAGGCCCATTAAGGTCCATATGCTCCCCGGGAGGGTTCCGGTAACCCCGGGTACTCCTGTAAATGCCTGAACTCATCCGGAACCATTCCGAAGTCCAAACATTGGCTTCCAATATATCAATCTTTATTTCTCGACCATTTCGAGACACCTTGTCATGTCCATGGTCACATCCGGGACTCCGAACTACCTCCGGTACATTAAAACACATAAACTCATAATACCAATCATCATCGAATGTTAAGCGTGCGGACCCTACGGGTTCGAGAACTATGTAGACATGACAGAGACACGTCTCTGGTCAATAACCAATAGCGGAACCTGGATGCTCATATTGGTTCCTACATATTCTACGAAGATCTTTATCGGTCAAACCGCATAACAACATACATTGTTCCCTTTTTCATTGGTATGTTACTTGCCCGAGATTCGATCGTCGGTATCTCAATACACTAGTTCAATCTCGTTACCGGCAAGTCTCCATACTTGTTCTGTAATACATCATCCCGCAACTAACTCATTAGTCATAATTCTTGCAAGTCTTATAGTGATGAGTATTACCGAGAGGGCCCAGAGATACCTCTCCGAAACACGGAGTGAAAAATCCTAATCTTGATCTATGACAACCCAACAAACACCTTCGGAGACACCTGTATAGCACCTTTATAATCACCCTTTTACGTTGTGACGTTTGGTAGCACACAAAGTGTTCCTCCGCTATTCGGGAGATGCATAATCTCATAGTCTGGGGAGCTTGTATAAGTCATGAAGAAAGCAGTAGCAATGAAACTAACACGATCATAATGCTAAGCTAATGGATGGGTCCTGTCCATCACATCATTCTCCTAATGATGTGATCCCGTTCATCAAATGACAACAGATGTCTATGGTTAGGAAACATAACCATATTTGATTAACGAGCTAGTCAAGTAGAGGCATAATAGGGACTATAGGTTTTGTCTATGTATTCACACAAGTACTATGTTTCCGGTTAATACAATTCTAGCATGAATAATAAACATTTATCATGAATTAAGGAAATAAATAATAACTTTATCATTGCCTCTAGGGCATATTTCCTTCAACAACGAAATAGAATGATTGACTAATGTGAAGGGATGATAACAACAGAGGAATGATTGACTCCGTGTTTATGTTGTTTTTGGCTTCGAAGAATGGATCTGATTTTGTCTGCCATGCCAAGAAAGGAATGATTGACCAATGTGAAGGGATAATAACCAAAGCCCACTAAACTTCCACAAATGTTGAAGTGGATAAAAATGGTCGCATTGATTAGGCCCATGTAACAGGAAAAAACATCGTCTTCTAGATGTAATAGGAAGGGCATAGATGTTATTTCCTCTCATGATACCTCACTACACACTCGCAGCGACAACAGCTCTGCAATCATGCACAAGTAGTGTATATATAGAATA
>NW_021255484.1:0-463 GCF_002162155.2 Triticum dicoccoides | reverse complement strand
GCCTAGTCCGACCACCAGTCACCACCACGGCACCACGCCCCACTCCTCCTCACCTTATCTCTCATATTTCTCCCTCCATTTTTATATACAAGGGGCCGCTATCAAAATTACAATTTGCAGATATACAAGGCCACTAACACTAATCGATGCAATATTAATGGTCTTTGCCTCGTGGTACTAGCAAAGGAGGACATTAATTATCCCTTGCATGCATGCGGGGGTTTGTAAAACATGCATCTTGATGTTCCGTGCAATGCACGGGCATCTTGCTAGTCCATGAAAACAACACATGGCAAAATTCCACGGCGAACGAGGGATTTGAATCTGTTGGGAGGGGCTGTTTGGATCTTGCCTGGGGTAGCCAAAATATTGGTGACCCTTTTGTCCACCGGTGCCTTTGCCATCGATGAACGAGGAATGGCTCGGGTGCCCATGGTGTCATGCATCCTCCAGCGCGCACGTT
>NW_021255483.1:0-437 GCF_002162155.2 Triticum dicoccoides | reverse complement strand
GTGTAGTATCTCAAGTAGCCACTCAACTCCTGTTTTGTCACATCTTTGAGTTTCGGCAAGCGCCAGAGTTCAGACATACACTCCCATAATTGAATGGCCAGTGGGCAACGACAAAGGGCATGGAAACAGTCCCCTGTTTCAGTACCACAGATTGGGCAAATGCTTGAGACCTCCAGACCTCGCTTGTCCTTGTTCTTCCATGTTGGGAGAGAGTTAACAGCAACTCGCCCAGCAATGTTTATTTATTTTTGGGTTGCCAAGCAATGGTTTTAACAGTGTGTGTGACCATGCTACTCCATATTAGCTTGTATACTTGTTCCAGGTAGACTCTTTTGCAACAAAACAATACGTCCGGTAAGGTAACTGATGCATCCATTGAGTTCCTACGTAAGGTCTTCTTAGCCCCCGCTTTCCATTGAAACTTCCCCACATCCCCC
>NW_021255482.1:0-1753 GCF_002162155.2 Triticum dicoccoides | reverse complement strand
GGAAGAAGGCGGGGTACTCGAGTCGAAGACGATCCTCCCTTTCCCAAGTTGCTTCATCCTCAGAATGGTGCGACCATTGAACTTTGAGGAACTTGATGTTCTGGCGTCGAGTGGTACGCTCGGCCTGATCGAGGATACGAATGGGGTACTCTCGATATGTAAGATTATCCTGGAGATCAAGCGTTTCGTGGTCCACTTCACGGATAGGATCCGAGAAGCAACGCCTGAGTTGAGAAACGTGGAAGACATCGTGGACCCTGGAGAGGTGCGGAGGTAGTTCCAACTGGTAGGCAACTTCTCCTCGTTTGGCAAGAATGCGAAAAGGTCCAATGTAACGAGGAGCCAATTTGCCTTTGATACCGAAACGATGGGTTCCCTTCAGAGGGGTGACCCGAAGATAAGCCTTCTCGTCAACCTCGAAAGTCATGGCCTTATGTTTTCGGTCATATTGACTCTTTTGACGGGATTGGGCTGTTTTCAACTTTTCACGAACGATACGAACTTGTTCTTCTGCTTCCTGAATCATATCCGGGCCAAAGAATTGTCTTTACCCGGTCTCTGACCAGTTAAGGGGTGTTCGACATCGTCGTCCATAGAGAACTTCAAAAGGGGCTTTACCCAAGCTAGATTGATAGCTGTTGTTATAAGCGAATTCGGCAAATGGAAGGCACTTCTCCCAATCCATTCTGAATGAGATAACAGAGGCTCGAAGCATGTCTTCTAGAATTTGGTTGACGCGTTCCACTTGACCACTCGACTGAGGGTGGAAAGCGGTGCTAAAGGAAAGACGGGTTCCCATAGCATTTTGGAAACTTTCCCAAAATCGAGAGGTGAAAAGACTTCCTCGATCCGAGTTAATTTCCAAAGGAACACCATGGAGGGACACTATTCGGGAGATGTATAAGTCTGCCAATTGACTAGCGGTTATACTCTCACGAACAGGTAAGAAATGGGCTACTTTGGAAAGACGATCGACAACGACAAAGATAGCATTATTCCCTCTCTTGGTCCTGGGAAAACCGGTAATGAAATCCATACCAATTTTATCCCATTTCCATTCAGGAATAGCTAAGGGTTGAAGGGTGCCAGCAGGCCGTTGGTGCTCTGCTTTTACACGACGACAAACGTCGCAATTAGCAATATACTGAGCAATTTCTCTCTTCATCCTAGTCCACCAGAACCTCTGGCGTAGGTCCTGATACATCTTAGTACTACCGGGATGAATAGTGAGAGGAGATTCATGAGCCTCCTTAAGGATCAACTGCCGTAGATGCTGGTTCTTGGGAACCACTATACGGTTCTCAAAGTACACAACACCATGATCATTTGTGGAGAAACAACTAGCACCACCGCTAGCAATGTTCTCCTTGATCTTAGCTATTCCCTTATCTCGCTTCTGGGCAGCAATGATTTGATCCGTAAGAGTAGGTTTCGCCACCAAGGTGGAAAGAAATCCTTGAGGAACAATGTGAAGGTTAAGCTTCCGAAATTCCTCATGGAGAAGCGGTTGACTTTGTTGTAACATCAGATTGTTACAATAAGATTTACGACTTAGCGCATCAGCCATGACGTTGGCTTTCCCTGGGGTGTAGGTTATTCCTAAGTCGAAGTCTGTGATCAATTCAACCCAACGTCTTTGCCTGAGATTCAGATCCGGTTGGGTGAAGATGTACTTCAGACTTTGGTGATCAGTGAATATTTCGCAACGATTACCGAGGAGGTAATGTCGCCAGGTCTTAAGTGCATAGACTAC
>NW_021255481.1:0-428 GCF_002162155.2 Triticum dicoccoides | reverse complement strand
GTCGGCCCACAGAGGCGCCTCACCCACATCTGTCAGTTGTCACCTTTAAAACCTCCGGAAAACTCCTGAAGTAATTATTGATGATTATTTCCATTGCTGCACCTCTTTGTTTTGCCATGATCCAATTTAGAGAGATTTTGCAGTACTCTGCCATAGTGGAATTCATCATGGTGACCATCTACATCAACCTTCCTGCCACCATGTTCGTGCGTGAGTAAATACATCCTCGGGTACAGACCATAATGGAATCCGACACGAAGTCTATTGTCTATCCTTGCCATTGCATCCTCTTACAATCTTTGAAAGGGCACATGTCCAACTAACTAATCCTACGTCCTTTCTGATCGATGGGATGTTGATGGCCTGCAAGTGCTAAGGTTATTGCAATTCGTGATAAGTAGAGTCGCACCCACAGGAACCAATTGCCC
>NW_021255480.1:0-422 GCF_002162155.2 Triticum dicoccoides | reverse complement strand
TTTTTGTCGGCCAGATACTGCCGGAGATGGCGGCGGCGGCGGCGGCACGAGAGGAGATGGGTGAGGCGTCTTGAAGATAGGGTTCGCCGATCGTTTTTTTAATCACTCGGGCGTACGCAGCGGGTGCGGGCAGGCGTGCATGCGGACGTAGGCGCCTACGGGCGGCCGTGCATGCGGACGTGGGCGCGTATGGGCGGCCGTACGCGACCACCCCTACCCTTTGTACGTTTGGGGGGGGGGTTGTGTCGGGGAAACTGATCCACCAACACCTATGGGGACCGGGCCCCTTTCGGTTCGGAGGGGGGCGGAGGACGCACAAAGAGCGGATCGAGGCAGTACACGCGAGCAGTTTTACCCAGCTTCGGGCCGCACGGATGCGTAAAACCCTACTGCTGCTTGTTTGTGTGTATTGAATTCTTGCT
>NW_021255479.1:0-1085 GCF_002162155.2 Triticum dicoccoides | reverse complement strand
GCTTCCGCTTAGCGATCTACAAGGGTATGTAGATGCACTCCCCTTTCTACTCGTTGCTGGTCTCTCCATAGATAGATCTTGGTGTTTCGTAGGAAAATTTTTGAATTTCTGCTACGTTCCCCAACAGTGGCATCATGAGCTAGGTCTATTGCGTAGATTCTTTGCACGAGTAGAACACAAAGTAGTTGTGGGCGTTGATGTTGTTCAATATGCTTACCGTTACTAGTCCAATCTTGTTTCGACGGTATTGTGGGATGAAGCGGCCCGGACCGACCTTACACGTACTCTTACGTGAGACAGGTTCCACCGATTGACATGCACTTGGTGCATAAGGTGGCTAGCGGGTGCCAGTCTCTCCCACTTTAGTCGGAACTGATTCGATGAAAAGGGTCCTTATGAAGGGTAAATAGCAATTGGCATATCACGTTGTGGTTTTGCGTAGGTAAGAAACATTCTTGCTAGAAACCCATAGCAGCCACGTAAAACATGCAAACAACAATTAGAGGACGTCTAACTTGTTTTTGCAGGGTATGCTATGTGATGTGATATGGCCAAGAAGAATGTGATGAATGATATGTGATGTATGAGATTGATCATGTTCTTGTAATAGGATTCACGACTTGCATGTCGATGAGTATGACAACCGGCAGGAGCCATAGGAGTTGTCTTTATTTTTTTTTGTATGACCTGCGTGTCATTGAAGAACGCCATGTAACTTACTTTACTTTATTGCTAAACGCGTTAGCCATAGAAGTAGAAGTAGTCGTTGGCGTGACAACTTCATGAAGACACGATGATGGAGATCATGATGATGGAGATCATGGTGTCGTGCCGGTGACGATGATGATCATGGAGCCCCGAAGATGAAGATCAAAAGGAGCAAAATGATATTGGCCATATCATGTCACTATTTGATTGCATGTGATGTTTATCATGTTTATGCATCTTGTTTGCTTAGGACGACGGTAGTAAATAAGATGATCCCTTACAAAATTTCAAGAAGTGTTCTCCCCTAACTGTGCACCGTTGCTACAGTTCGTCGCTTCTAAGCACCACGTGATGATCGGGTGTGATGGATTCTTACG
>NW_021255478.1:0-725 GCF_002162155.2 Triticum dicoccoides | reverse complement strand
TAATTTTGGTAGAATTTTTGGGGTACCAGAAGTATGGTGGTTGTTCAGATTGCTACAGACTGTTCTGTTTTTGACAGATTCTGTTTTTGATGCATAGTTTGCTTGTTTTGATTGATCTATCAATTTATATCAGTGGATTAAGCCATGGAAAAGTTATATTACAGTAGACACAATGCAAAAACAAAATATGAATTGGTTTGCAACAGTACTTAGAGTGGTGATTTGCTTTATTATACTAATGGATCTTACTGAGTTTTCTGTTGAAGTTTTGTGTGGATGTAGTGTCTAATCGAGGATGTTTCGATGTGAGAAGAAGGAAGAGAGGCAAGAGCTCAAGCTTGGGGATGCCCGAGGCAACCCAAGTAAATATTCAAGGAGGCTCAAGCGTCTAAGCTTGGGGATGCTGGGGAGGCATCCCCTCTTTCTTCAACAAGTATCGGTATATTTCGGATTTGTTTCGTTCATGCATTATGTGCAAGTCTTGGAGCGTCTTTTGCAATTAGGTTTTTATTTTTCTTTTATGCACCATGCTGGTATGAGATAGTCCTTGGTTGATTTATAGAATGCTCATTGCACTTCACTTAAATCTTTTGAGTGTGGCTTTATAGAATGCTTCATGTGCTTCACTTATATCATTTGAAGTTGGATTGCCTGTTTCTCTTTACATAGAAAACCGCCATTTGTAGAATGCTCTTTTGCTTCACTTATATTTGTTAGAGCATGGG
>NW_021255477.1:0-652 GCF_002162155.2 Triticum dicoccoides | reverse complement strand
GAGTCCTCACCGGTTTAGGAACAAGTGAAGACTCATATTGCAGCCACAAATTCTACACATAGAGTTAAATGAAGATCAAGTGCTTGTCAAAGTGTGAGAAGTAACATATTTAAGGCGGTAGAAACTCTCTTCACGGAGCGAGGTGGGACTAAATTTTTGTAGGAAACTTAGCAGTAGCGCTTATCCGAGAAAAACGCTGCTACTATGCCACGTAGCAGTAGCGCGCATCGCGCTAACGCGTTGCTGCTATAACTAGCCTCGCGGCGGCCTCGTAGGAATTATAGCAGCAGCGCGTCTTTCGGTTGACGCGCTACTGCTATATTTGGCTTAGCAGCGAGTTTCAACCGTACGCACTACTACTAGTTAGCAGCAGCGAGTTATTTTGGAGCGCGCTGCTGATAAGATTCTGTGTATAGGCTTTTCCCTAGTAGTGCAAGGTGTTTGCTCTACCTTGGCATGATGATGTTAGTCATATCATGCATATGTTGCCTTGTAGTGCCTACTTTTGACATCATATATGTCATCTGCTTAGTTTAGACATGTTCTGTAATGCCATCTGTTTAGTTTCTATATCATATATGGGAATTATGCAGTCTCATGTCTTTTAGCCAGCCATAATATATGTGAAATGTGCAATGCCATCCTGTTTAAC
>NW_021255476.1:0-1421 GCF_002162155.2 Triticum dicoccoides | reverse complement strand
AACTAGTGTGTGACAGGGCACAGGGAGTTGTTCCTGTGGCACCTACACCAATTGAAGTGGAAGCTTATGATATTGATCATGAAACTTCGGATCAAGTCACTCCCAAACCTCGTAGGATGACAAGGATGCGTACTACTTCAGAGTGGTACGTAATCCTGTCTTGAAGGTCATGTTGCTAGACAACAATGAACCTACGAGCTATGGAGAAGCGATGGTGGGCCCGGATTCCGATAAATGGCTTGAGGCCATAAAATCCGAGAGAGGATCCATGTATGAAAACAAAGTGTAGACTTTGGCAGAACGGCTCGATGGTCGTAAGGCTAATGAGTACATATGGATTTCAAAAGGAAGACGGACAATGATGGTAAATGTCACCATTAAGAAAGCTCGACTTGTCGTTAAGATGTTTTCCGACAAGTTCAAGGAGTTGACTACGATGAGATTTTCTCACTCGTAGCGATGCTAAGAGTCCGTCGGAATCATGTTAGCATTAGCTGCATTTATGAAATCTGGCAGATGGATGTCAAGACAAGTTTCCTTACCAGTTTTCGTAAGGAAAGGTTGTATGCAATACAATCAGAAAAGTTTTGTCGATCCTAAGGATGCTAAAAGGTATGCTAGCTCCAGCGATCCTTCTAAGGACTGGAGTAAGCATCTCGGAGTTGGAATGTACGCTTTGATGAGATGATCAAAGATTTTGGATTTATACAAAGTTTATGAGAAACTTGTATTTCCAAAGAAGTGAGTGGGAGCACTATAGAATTTCTGATGAGTATATGTTGTTGACATATTGATGATCAGAGATGATGTAGAATTTCTAGAAAGCATATAGGGTTATTTGAAAGGTGTTTTTCAATAGAAAACCTGGATTAAGCTACTTGACATTGAGCATCAAGATCTATAAGGATAGATCAAAATGCTTAATAATACTTTCAAATGAGCACATACCTTGACATGATCTTGAAGGTGTTCAAGATAGATCAGTCAAAGAAGAAGTTCTTGCCTGAGTTGTAAGGTACGAAGTTAAGACTTAAAGCTCGACCTCGGCAGAATAGAGAGAAAGGACGAAGGTCGTCCCCTATGCTTAAGACATAGGCTCTACAGTATGCTATGCTGTGTACCGCACCGAAAGTGTGCCTTGCCATGAGTCAGTCAAGGGGTACAAGAGTGATCCATGAATGGATCATAGGACAGCGGTCAAAGTTATCCTTAGTAACTAGTGGACTAAGGAATTTTCTCGATTATGGAGGTGGTAAAAGAGTTCGTCGTAAAGGTTACGACGATGCAAGCTTAACACCTATCCGGATAGCTCTAAGTAGAGATACCGGATACGTACAATGGGGCAACAATTTAGAATAGCTCCAAGTAGAACAGTTATTTGGAATAGCTCCAAATAGAGCGTGGTAGCTGCATCTAGGAGA
>NW_021255475.1:0-432 GCF_002162155.2 Triticum dicoccoides | reverse complement strand
TGTGGGTGTAACAATTGTATTGATGTCCTCATCACTTATCTTCATATGTGGATTGTACAAATGTCCCATACACCTACAATTAGACAAAACACAAAAGTGTGTGAAGTATTTTTGTTTTGGATAACATAAATAGATTATTGAATAGTTTGCATTAGAAATCACCTGACAAATATGCATGTATGCAATATTTTTGGTCGTATCCAAGGTAGTCATGTCATCATCATCCTCCCCTTTTTGAAAACAAAGCCGTCCTCGGCGTTGCTTAATCTGAAATGTGGCTAACAAAAGAGACAAGGTGTACATGTGGTATATGTATATGTCATCCAGTTTAACTTCCCTTGATTTTTGCACATATGTCACATGTATACATGAGTAACTTTCATTGTTCATAAAATCTAAAGCCAAAAAATTATCACAAGAAGTAGAAGGCAT
>NW_021255474.1:0-939 GCF_002162155.2 Triticum dicoccoides | reverse complement strand
AATGCATTCATGTGCAAAGCAGGATATCTTGGCCTTAAGCTAACAATTGACATCTGACCTTTAGTCTCGATCCCCTAAAGCACAACTGTCATCGGGAGTCCCTGTTGAAGAACATCGTATAGTACTTAATTAATATACTTAGCAATGAAAGTTGAGCAAAAAAAATATGTATGCAAAATATGCACTGAGGACAAATAGTAAATATCTTACCATCATTCCTAAATAGATGTGACCGCAGTTCAATACCATCACTATTGGTCGCACGTTTTGAGTACTAACATTTCCAAGTGCAGGAAAAAAATTTGTCTTGACAGTATGAAGATCCTCAAGCCATGAAACATAATGACTTATCTCCTCGCAGTTTAGTTCAGCTCCGGGACAGTAGAAGGTCCTGTCTACCAAGCGCCGGACATGTTTGGTTGAATGGAGATAAGCTGTCAATAGAAATTAGTTGTCATTTATTTTTGAAATAAGCAATATCAAAAACAAAAATATATTTGAGAAGAACTCACATAATGGTAGAACTGGAGGCGTCTGCACATCGACCCATATATCTTTATTACCTTCAATATCATCTTCCGGACGAATATCAAAGGTGGTAACCATACCAGGCTCAAATCCATAAGCCTTGCATAGTGCTTGCCAAGTTTTGCATTCAAAATAGGTGTACGTGTGTGCATTGTATACTTTGACGTTCAAAGTATAACCATCATGCTCAGTTTTCAGGTAAGCTCTCTTTACCTCCATAGTTTCCATATCTTTGAAGCCTATCTTATCCAAGACAAAAATTCTTGCATGGCATGGGATGCGCCAGTAGAATTCTGAAAATTAAAAATTATAAGTCAGGCAAATGAAGCATATATAAGTCATGCTTAATTACGAAAACAAACTTGTCGTTGTGACTTACTGTATCGAATTCGAAAGTCTCATCCAGCTTGA
>NW_021255473.1:0-1173 GCF_002162155.2 Triticum dicoccoides | reverse complement strand
TTGTAATGAGCAATGAGGCGTCAAATCACAAAGTTGCACCTTTCCTGCAGTTAAGTTGGAGGGACAAAGTAATAATGCTAAAAAAGAAGTTGGAGGGACGAAGCAACCATCATTTCACTCGTTCCTGAATTCGCTTCTCCCTCATCTTCTTCAACTTAACCACGTGTTGCTTCTGTCGTTGTTCTACCTCATGTGGGACGCAGACCGGCTTCGTAAAGCACTAACACGTGGGACCACAAGTTATCAAACCGCCAGGACAAAGTCCTCTAAAAATAAGGAACCTCCCCCGCCATCTGCGTGGCAAAATCACCTCCTTTTTACTAATCTTGATTCTACAATTTTTTAGATCAATATAATTGAGATTTGTATAGATAGCACACAGGAGAAAAACCAAGTGGTACGGTTAAGGGCATCCGCAATGTGTAGTCGAATGTGAAAATAGCTTTTGGCATCGTGGGAACCATTGTGGACGGTGTTGCCAAAGCCAAAAAGATGGAACCGAAGCTCCCTGATTGATTGATTGAAGGAATAGAAAAATGCAATGTCTCTCCTCTTTCTCCCATGCTTGGATGCATGTAGTACAATATAGAGCACAGAGTCTACTCCCTTGTCCCTTCTATCATGTCGGTGGGAAACGACACCTATGAGATCACTGGAATCCCTTCTACGGTTGCGGGCGCGGGGATTGTGAGGAGAGCAGGACCAGCAAACAACACAAAGGGATTTACCTAGGTTTGGGCCGCAAAGATGCGTAAAACCCTACGATCCTGCTTTGGTGGATGTATTGGTGTTCTTGAGTCTTCAAACTACCTCTGGGTGCTGCGAGGTTCCAAAGAGCCGAATCCCTTCTCGGTGTGCCATGGGCCTCCTTTTATAGGCGAAAGGGGCTACCACAGTGGCACACAGGAGGTGGAAAGTGCTACTGTATTGCGAGTTTATTGCTAGTATTATAGGACAAGACGCATTTAATTTGAGGCTTAGGTGTCCCTTCGCTTTATCAGGGACGGGGCGAGGCCTGTCCCGTCCGTCGCCGCTCCTCCTTGCTCTGACATGCGCCCCTGGCCAGCGATGCATGTGGTGCCATGTAGGCAGGCAGGCAGCTGAGGTGGCGCGGTGATGGAGCCTCCACGAAGGCTTGCATGTTGCCACACAGGTGCCTGCCCAGCTGGTTGG
>NW_021255472.1:0-497 GCF_002162155.2 Triticum dicoccoides | reverse complement strand
TTTTTGTTTTTTTGGGCATATTTGTTTTGTATTTGAACAGGCTTTATAGAAGAATCTTTAGCACATAGAAATGTCATCATGATACACATACAAATGCCTGCGAGACCACAAATGTAATCATAGCATATACATACAAATAGTCTCATCATAATCATCATGCAACACAAAGTGGTCTCTCGTCATCATCTCGAAAATAGCGATACAAGTCCTCGATTACTTGCAAATACATTGTCATCCATCTAAACAATGGTATACACGAGAAGAGCTATCACTTTGAGTACATGAGTTCGTATCCCTCTCTCGCATTAGCGTGAACCTAAACTAACTACTGCCTATCGCTCGAAACCGGAAACCGGTAACACCTGGGCCTAACACTCCGGACACTCGTCGTATATATACTCCTGGCGTAGCACTTCTTCGCCATCGATGATCTATGCACCTGCATCGTCACATGAGTCGATGATATGCAACATATGTAGTTGAGCAACAGAAAGAGA
>NW_021255471.1:0-399 GCF_002162155.2 Triticum dicoccoides | reverse complement strand
TTTGGGTCATATCGGTGTAAAGCACATGAAGAAACTCCATGAAGATGGACTTTTGGAATCACTTGATTCTGAATCATTTGATACTTCTGAACCATGCCTTATGGGCAAGATGACTAAAACTCCGTTCTCCGAAACAATGGAACAAGCTAATGACTGATACATCTCCAATTTATCTATAATTTTTTATTGTTCCGTGTTGTTATATTATCATTCTTGCATGTTTTACAATCATTTTATAGTCATTTTATATCATCTTTTGGTACTACCTTATTGACATAGTGTCCAGTGTCAGTTGCTGTTTTCTGCATATTTTTTACATCGCAGGAAATTGATAACCCACAAGTATAGGGGATCGCAACAGTTTTCGAGGGTAGAGTATTCAACCCAAATTTGTTGATT
>NW_021255470.1:0-715 GCF_002162155.2 Triticum dicoccoides | reverse complement strand
AGGCATGCTTGCTCCCAGGGCTCTAACTTACGTGTCTCTATTTGTTCTTTCCTAACTATCTAGTTCTACAATTAAGAACAAATTAGTTTCTAGTCTGCATATTGGTGATTTAGTTCAACTATCTTTTCCAGACATTATTAATTGATAAAACAATTACACCATTATCGACCATGACGCTTGCTTCAACCTCTTTAAGTTAGATACCTACGATGTTAGCTTAACCAGCTCATGATTCCTACAATGGAAGCCTTGATCATTCAAGTGCACAAAAAGAAGACAATCAAAATTGAATTGCTAGTTGGAAAGCATCCAACTAAAAATGGCAGTGTAAAATATGTGGGTGGAACTATGTGGGTTTTGGTTTTAATAACTTACGAAGTCACATTCTATATTACCAGTACAAATCAAGCTAGATTATTGAAATTTTTATTATCTTTCCTATATTTTCTATACCTTCCTACCTAATTACATTTTGATATCTCTCTCATTTGTTTTCACTCTGTTGTCTATGGGGCATGCATGCCAACTTGAAATGCAATATGTTACTACTCCCTCCGTTCCAAACAAGTGTCATGACAACAGTTATTTTGGAACGGGGAAAGTATCTTTTAACATTTTTACCTAGAGCACTGTCACAAAATTTCAAAAGAGCAGCATCACAAGACAATAAACTAATGTGATTTACCACGCTAACACTTGTTGTACACTCAACACA
>NW_021255469.1:0-419 GCF_002162155.2 Triticum dicoccoides | reverse complement strand
GCATGCTAGGGATACTAGTAGCGCTCATTGGTAGAAAGCGCTACTACTATTGATATTAGCAACAGCGCTTTTCCCTTACCAGCGCTAATGATATATTCAGTCCCTCCTAATAAGACCAAAGTTTAGTCCCACCTCGCTCTGGGAACAAAAAATTTACCACCTTAAATATGGTGCTTCTCAAACCATCACAACCACTTGGTCTTCATTGAACTTTATGTGTAGGATCTGTGGCCGCAATAGGAATCTTTACCGGTTTTTAAACCGGAGAAGATTCCTATTGACAATTTAGATTCTACACAAAAAGATCATTGATGACCAATGTATTTTTGAATTTTTTTACATGCTTAGCGTTAGCAGTAGTGCGTTTTTACAGAGAGCGCTACTGCTATTGGTTTTAGCAGTAGCGCTTTTCCTCAGAA
>NW_021255468.1:0-1227 GCF_002162155.2 Triticum dicoccoides | reverse complement strand
CCTCATTGCTGCACAGAAGAATTATGTCCTTAATGCACCGCTAGGTGACGGACCTATTGCAGGAGCAAATGCAGACGTTATGAACGTTTGGCTAGCTCAATATGATGACTACTTGATAGTTTAAGTGCACCATGCTTAACGGCTTAGAATCGGGACTTCAAAGACGTTTTGAATGTCATGGACCATATGAGATGTTCCAGGAGTTGAAGCTAATATTTCAAGCAAATACCCGAGTTGAGAGATATGAAGTCTCCAACAAGTTCTATAGCTAAAAGATGGAGGAGAATCGCTCAACTAGTGAGCATGTGCTCAGATTGTCTGAGTACTACAATCGCTTGAATCAAGTGGGAGTTAATCTTCCAGATAAGATAGTGATTGACAGAATTCTCTAGTCGCCATCACCAAGTTAGTAGAACTTCGTGATGAACTATGACATGCAAGGGATAACGGAAATGATTCCCAAGCTCATCGTAATGCGGAAATTGACGAAGGTAGAAATCGAGAAAAACATCAAGTGTTGATGGTAGACAAAACCACTAGTTTCAAGAAAAGGGGCAGAAGGAAGAAGGGGAACTTCAAGAAGAACAGCAAGCAAGTTGCTGCTCAAGTGAAGAAGCCCAAGTCTGATCCTAAGCCTGAGACTAAGTGTTTCTACTGCAAAGGGACTGGTCACTGGAAGCGGATCTACCCCAAGTGATTGGCGGATAAGAAGGATGGCAAAGTGAACATAAGTATATTTGATATACATGTTATTGATGTGTACTTTACTAGTGTTTATCACAAACCCTCAGTATTTGATACTAGTTCAGTTGCTAAGATTAGTAACTCGAAACGGGAGTTGCAGAATAAACAGAGACTAGTTAAGGGTGAAGTGACGATGTGTGTTGGAAGTGGTTCCAAGATTGATATGATCATCGTCACACACTCCCTATACTTTCGGGATTAGTGTTGAACCTAAATAAGTGTTATTTGGTGTTTGCGTTGAGCATGAATATGATTTGATCATGTTTATTGTAATACGATTATTCATTTAAGTAAGAGAATAAATTGTTGTTCTGTTTACATGAATAGAACCTTATATGGTTACACACCCAATGAAAATAGTTTGTTGGATCTCGATCGTAGTGATACACATAATCATAATATTGAAACCAAAAGATGCAAAGTTAATAATGATAAGTGCAACTTGTTTGTAGCACTGCCGTTTAGGTCATATTGGTGTAAAGC
>NW_021255467.1:0-922 GCF_002162155.2 Triticum dicoccoides | reverse complement strand
TTAGCTCCTAAATGACTTCACATGCTTAGCTAGCTCCAAAATGACAAAATAACCTTACTTATCTCTAAAATGACATATTTAACCTAGGATAGCTCTAAAATGACCTATACTTAGCATCTTTTCCTCCAAAATGACTTAATATGCTTAGCTAGCTCTAAAATGATATAATATGCTTAAGAAATGACATATTTTAGGTCCTAAATGACTTCATATGCTTAGTTAGCTCCAAAATGACATAATAAGCTTAATTAGCTCCAAAATGACCTACTTAACCTAGGATAGCTCTAAAATGACCTATACTTAGCATTTTTTTGCTCCAAAATGACTCAATATGCTTAGCTAGCTCAAAAATTACATAATAAGCTTAATTAGCTCGAAAATGACCTATTTAACCTAGGATAGCTATAAAATGACCTATACATAGCATTTTTCCCTCAAAAATTACTTAATATCCTTAGCTAGCTTCAAAATGACCTATTTAACCTAGGATAGCTCTAAAATGACCTATACTTAGCATTGTTTCCTCCAAAATGACTCAATATGCTTAGCTAGCTCCAACATGACATAATAACCTTACTTAGCTCTAAAATGACATATTTAACCTAGGATAGCTCTAAAATGACTTATACTTAGCATCTTTTCCTCCAAAATGACTTAATATGCTTAGCTAGCTCTAAAATGATATAATATGCTTAAGAAATGACATATTTTAGGTCCTAAATGACTTCATATGCTTAGCTAGCTTCAAAATGACCTATTTAACCTAGGCTAGCTCTAAAATGACCTATACTTAGCATTTTTTCCCTAAAAAATGACTCAATATGCTTAGCTAGCTCAAAAATTACATAATAAGCTTAATTAGCTCCAAAATGACCTATTTAACCTAGGATAGCTCTAAAATGACCTATACTTAGCATTTTTT
>NW_021255466.1:0-421 GCF_002162155.2 Triticum dicoccoides | reverse complement strand
AGAAGAATGCAAGGAGATCAGATTATAGAAACAACTGACTAACTCAATTGTCAAATGCAAAGGAATTATGATTTCCAAATCAAGGGAGCAGAAGCAATGCTCTGGTTAGGGATGGATAAGTTGAATAGCCTTAGGGTACAATCAACGACAATTGGATTGGTCGAGAACCAATTCCAGTTAAAAGAATGGAAGTTCAGCCGGAAAGGTAATTTATAAGGATCAATGATGATTGCGTGTATTCGCAAACATATTGAGTCAACAGACTCAAAATGATAATGACAAGGAATGTCATTAGGACTACGGGACTTATGGGATTAACCATAATGCAAGCAAGCAAGAATTTCAAGAGCCAAAGGCTCCAGAGGATTTTTGGAAGATCGAATATTATTTTGAAGACTTTTGTGAAACACCTGAACAACTG
>NW_021255465.1:0-1305 GCF_002162155.2 Triticum dicoccoides | reverse complement strand
GGCTCCGTGGCGTTGGGGGCGGCTCCGGTGGCGTCGACGGCGCACGGCTCTGGTGGCATCGACGTCGGCAGGAGACGGCGGCGAAGTGGGGCGACGGCGAATCGGGGAGACGGCGGCACGCGGGGTGGGTTGAGGGATTTGGGGGAGAAGTGGTGGCCGGGGGGAAACGGTTTTTTGGTTAAGTCAAACTTAGCGGTAGCGCGTTTTGTAAAACGCGCTATAGCTAAGATAGCTATAGCGGTTTTTACAAAACGCGCTGCTGCTATAGCTATGTAATTTTCTTCCATTTTTTAATTTCCTTTTCTGTTTCTATAGCGGGGGTCTAGGACACGTGCTGCAGCTACGTTAGCTATAGCGCCTCTTACGAACACACGCTACTGCTATGCCTTCCTCCGTTTTTTCACTTTTTCCATTATTTTGCTTTACATTTTATTTTTTTCCTTTCTCCTTTTTCTATTTCTTTCATTTTAATTTACTTTTCTATTTGTTTTTCATCTTATTTTATTTCCGTTAGTAGTAGCGCTCTTCTTAGGAAACGCGCGGCTACTTATGCCCTAGCAGTAGCGCGCTTCTTCCAAGCCCACTACTGCTATGCGTAGCCTATCATTCTAGCAATGGGAATATTAGTAGTAGCGCTTTTGCCACTACACGCGCTACTGCTAAGGTTGTATCTGTAGCACGGTTTTTTTCTCAAATGCTACTGCTATCTAGCACTAGCGCCCTTTTTTGACCCGCGCTGTTGCTAAATTTCTGTGTATAAGGTTTTCCCTAGTAGTGTAATGGTGGGCCGGCTTAGGAGGAAAGGCGTGAGGAATATTTCCCTTACAAGGAATCAAGACCCAGACTAGTATCCGGCTTGTATTAGAAGATAGACTAGTCCTAATCCTGGTAGGACTCCACATGTAACCCGCCCCTCCAACTTATATAAGGAGGGGCAGGGCACCCCAAGAGGGATACGCGAAATAATCTCTAAGGCTAGATACAACAAAGGGGAGCCGGCTTATACAGCAACTCTCTCCTGAGCATAATGAGACCTAGCCTGAAACAACATGTAGGGCTATTACCTGATGATGTTTCCCGAGTCCCGAAGCTGTCTAAACCCTTGTCTTGTGTGTTAACTCGCCTCGCGTCTCTCGATTCCAATCAACCCCGTTCAGGCCACTACCTAATTGTGTTGGCCTCACGACAAGTCCTCACACTAGGACATCTGCCATGACAAATCTACGACAGTTCGTGCCCACCGTGGGGCCTGCGCACGGTGGTGTTGAGTTCTTGGAGGGCGCACTTTTGGGATCGAGAAGCTCG
>NW_021255464.1:0-3932 GCF_002162155.2 Triticum dicoccoides | reverse complement strand
TATGTTTAAGGCACCGTCTGTGGATATCTTGACGAGTCCCTCATCAGGTGGTCTCCAATCGAAACCAGGCAGGATCATCGCATCTCGACGTGGAAGATGAAGAAGGGCAATCGCCTCCTTGGTAGCCCTGATCTTCGCCGTAGGATTCTTTCCCTCTTTGCCGTGCTTGATCCGGTTCCTGGAGTGCCAGATGGACCACATTATTGTTGTGATCTTGGCGCGGTCATCATCAGTAAACCGAGGATCACATGTGATATCTCGCGCCCATGAGTCTGGATGAAGACGAGGCAATCTGAGGCCAAACCAAGCGTACGCTTCTTCCTAGAAGCATTTTGCATGTGAGCAATGTATGAGTGCATGCTCCAAATTCTCGTCCATAGCCAAACAAACTTTGCATCGACGAATCTCTGCAATATGTCGTTAGTTAAGAGTGGCTTCATCTGGGAGAATACCACGAAGAACCCTCCACCAGAACACTCTAACCTTCGGGATGACATTCAATTTCCATAGGGATTTCCACAACTGTGTATCTTCCTCTGAGGTTCCGGTAGCCGTCCCTTCCTCTAGAGCAGCACGCTCTTTCTGAGTCACAAGAGCTCGGTACGCCGACTTCACAGTGTAGTTCCCCGATCTTTCAAATGCCCATGCAAGAAAATCATCTCCTCCTCCTTGCCGAATAGGTATATTCAATATTGCTTCAGCATCCGGAACAATGAAAGTATGACGAACAAGTTCTTGTCTCCACGACCAGTTAGATGGATCAATAAGCTCTGACACACGCTCAACAGTTGAATGTTGTGGTCGAAAAATAGGAGACATGGACATAGTACCTGGAATCCACTTGTCATTCCAAACCGATATGGAGGAGCCATCGCCCACGCGGAAATTAGTCCAGATCGTAGGGCCTCCCTCCCGGCCATGATCGCCCTCCAAGTGGCTGGCGCCGAATTAGGTATAGTAGCCTGCATGAAGTCAGTGTCGGGAAAGTAGCGGCCTTTTAAAACTCTTGCACAAAGGGAATTGGGATTGGTGATGAACCGCCACCCGTGTTTGCCCAACATGGCAAGTTTGAACATATGAGGATCTCGAAAACCCATACCACCCTTGCACTTAGGTGTAGCTAGCTCCTTCCATGACACCCAATGCAATGATTTCTTGTCAAGAGAGCTACTCCAAAAGTATTTAGCCATTGGAGAAGTGAGACTCTTACAAACTTTCTTGGTCAGAAGAAAAGTGCTCATTGGATAAGTAGGTATAGATTGGACGAACGATTTGAGAAGAGTCTCCCGGCCTGCACATGCCAACAATTTCTCCGACCAACCCTGTATTTTCCCACGAGCTCTTTCGCTGATATGATCAAATGTTCCACTTGTTATCCGACCCACAACATTAGGTAGCCCCAGGTATTTCCCACTGAATGCTTGCACATGGATATTCAGTGTTGCTTGCATAACCTGTCTTAGCGAATCAGGAGTGTTAGTGCTGAAATATATGGAACTTTTGTCGCGATTAACACATTGGCCCGAGGCCTCTCCATAGATCCTAAGGATCTCATTAAGTCTGAGAGCACTTGGGTTGCATGCATTGCTGAAGATCAAACTATCATCTGCAAACAATAAATGTGTGACCCATGGTGGTATATAACTCACCCTCAAACCTCTGTCTATAGTTATCCCATTGTAGTATTTTAACAATGAGGAGAAACCTTCTGCATAAAGCAGGAAAAGGTATGGTGAAACTGGGTCTCCTTGTCGAGATCCTCTGGTTGGTGTGAAGTATGGTAACAGCTCACTGTTGACACGCACCGAGGAGACACACTTCATTATCAATCTGACAAAGCTCATGCAGAAACCTAGCCGAACAAGTATAGCTTCCAGATAATGCCACTCAACGCGATCATATGCTTTCATCATGTCAATCTTGACCGCGCATGAGTAATCCTTGCCCTTCTTCCTCCTCCTCATCGTGTGCACGCTTTCATACGCCACTAGAACATTGTCAGTAATGAGGCGACGGGGGACAAAAGCACTTTGCTCTTCACTGATTACCTCGTCCATAATGCATCTCAAACGATTCGTGATTGCCTTAGCTGCAATCTTGTACAGAACAGGGCACAAAGCAATAGGAAGGTATTGAGTTATTGAATGTTTTCATTTTTCATAACAGAAATTCCTTTAACATCATCATCCAGGCTCTAGTAGTACTTGTTTGTTTGTTGGAGTTCATACTCTGATTGCGTGGCTGTATTAGTGAGACAATCAGCAACATATCTTACCTGCGACAATATATGATTCAGATCATTGTCTTTGCATGTTGATCCAGCCGTGAAGTTGCTATCTATTATACGGTAAAGCTCCTTTGCTGCCATGTGATCTCCACTGAGGCTATGGCTCCAGCTGTTGCTAAAATAGTCTATTAGGTTGTCCTTTTCTTTCTGCTGATGCTTAAGAGTTTCACACTTTTGTTGGAGTAGCTGCATCTTGTCGTAGCTTATGTCCCGCAGCACTTTACTGTCGATGCTCTTCATGTGCTTGAGAGCTTTGTTTGCATCGTGTCGATAGAGCTTCACTTCATTGCCCCAGTGACAGTACTTCTCAAGCTCTCCGCGGTATTGGATAGAAGGGGGTGGAACTGGATTTTAGGATCAAAATGAAGCAGGTAAGAAGGCCGAATACTATTTATTGTTGGGAGACTAAGTTCTGACCAAGAGAAAAGTAGAATTAAGCTTGAAACCCATAGTAGCTAACATTAGTCCATAGTCTTGGAACTGGGCCACAAGATCATGGCAAACTGACGAGAGCATGTCATTTCTTGTGATTTGCATAGTTCTCTCAAAATTTTCATGGCTGATTTGCTACTACTTCCAATTTTGCTTGTACTGTATTAAATAAGCCCCATCAAAGCATACCATTGATGGGTTTCTGTGCAAAACAAATAAACCAATACAATGAATGAAGCTAGAAGATAAATAAATACACATCCCCTTACGACCATATATGCACATGAAAGCTTTCAATAATGAAATAATTCCTAGTGTAACCAAAACGCATTACCGTAGGTGAGAACATGTGTTTTCAGTGAGCTCTAATAAGAAAATTCTGCAGTGCATTGTGCCATAGTTTCCTATGATCTAAGCCGGTTGGAGACATGATGTGTTCATGCATCTTCCTTCCTATTGGACACTAATAAAGGTATGAATACAAAATGAACAAAATATGTATCGAAATATTGGGGAATGCAATAAAAAAGTTATATGCTTGTAGCCATAGGTACTCTCAAGACAGCAAATAGATCAGCCACCATGTTTACTAACTCTAAAGGGTGTTGTTTTGATTTTTCAACTTGAGGGGCTGAGGACTGTCCTCCCTCTCCTAGCCCCCGCGCAAAGGGCTGCAGCAAACCAGGTACTCATAGAAAGTTGTATGCATTGAGATAAGGCGTAATCAGTAATTGGTTGTTCAACCCGTAACTACTTGCTGATACAGAAAAGTATTACCAAGCAGACAGGTTAAGGGACATGTTAGTCTATGGGCCAAAAGCTCATATACCAAACCAAAATACAAGATCTGAGATAAAATACTTGATGTGTAAAATTTTGCTAACGGACCAAAGAAAATCTGATTCATCTCTTTATTTATTACTGTAAAACAAAGCGAGACAGTAGTAGGATGATACAAATCCACACACATGCATGACGGAATGTGTCGTTTGTCTCTGCTCTGCCTCCCTCCTTGTGGATAAACTTAGACCAAGTTTTTCTATTATGCCTGTGTTAAGCAATGACATACATGTAAATCAAGAAAATAGTTGTTTTCTGATGCAAAATGTGCTACAGTCACACCACGAATGAGATGTTCATAGTAGTGCAAGTTACCTCCCAATCAAAGAATGTAAAAAATAACATAGACATTTCAGCACATCAAACAATTATG
>NW_021255463.1:0-666 GCF_002162155.2 Triticum dicoccoides | reverse complement strand
ACCCGGGGTTCGTCAATCGTGGAAATCACTTCGGAACCCCAAAACTGAGTAACAGTCCAAGAAATGGGCTAGAATCGGCCCAAACTGCGGGTCTCGACGACCAACACATAAGCACATATTGGGGTTCAACAACCGTGAAAATCACTTTTGGGACCCCAAAGCGGTGAGTAAAAGTCCGTGAAACGGGCCAGAATCGGCCAAAACTGCGAGTGTTGATGACCGACACGTAAGCGCACCTTGGGGTTCAACAACTATGCAAATCGCTTTGGGCCCCCAAAACGGTAAGTAATAGTCTACAAAACGTGTCAGAATAGGCAAAACTGTGAGTGTTGACGACAAACGCCTAAACGCATCCCGGGGATTGTCAATCATGGAAATCGTTCTGGGAGCCGAAAACGGTGAGTAATAGTCCATGAAACGGACCAGAATCGGCAACGATTGTGAGTGTTGATGACCAACACGTAAACGCACATCGGATTTCACCAATCGTGCAAATCGCTTCGGGACCCCGAAATGGTGAGTAATAGTCCACGAAACGGGCTAGAATCGGCCAAAACTGCCTTGGGATTCAACAACTATGCAAATCACTCCGTGACCCAAAAACAGTGAGTAATAGTCCACGAAACGGTCAGAATTCGCCAAAACTATGAGTATTGACGCCGGACA
>NW_021255462.1:0-387 GCF_002162155.2 Triticum dicoccoides | reverse complement strand
GAAAGCCGTGCCCGCGGTTATGGGCAGATGGGAATTTGTTAATGTCCGGTTGTAGACAACTTGAACCTTAACTTAATTAAATTGAATCAACCGAGTGTGTTACCGTGATGGCCTCTTCTCGGCGGAGTCCGGGAGGTGGACACGGTGTTGGAGTAATGCTTGCGCAGGTTGTTCTCTAGTTTCTCGCTCGCGCTTTGCCTCCTCTTCTCGCTCTCTTTTGCGGATAAGTTAGCCACCATATTTGCTAGTCGCTTGCTGCAGCTCCACATATATTTTTACCTTGCCTTACCTATAAGCTTAAATAGTCTTGATCGTGAGGGTGCGATATTGCTGAGTCCCTGTGGCTCACAGATTACTATTACACCAGATGCAGGGCCAGATGATTCC
>NW_021255461.1:0-1405 GCF_002162155.2 Triticum dicoccoides | reverse complement strand
TTCTCAGGAACTGAGTTCTGTGTTTGTGATCCATGAAACAGCTACTACCACACATTGGGCCCTGAAATATGACCCCACTCGACTTACTGACCCCTCTCGTCCTCTGTCCAGGAGTTGCAACTAGTTTCTGGTGTTTATAGGATATGTGTTGGCGGCCGTGCGTAGCGCTGACCCTAGGGGTGGGCTATGATGCGGTAGATACACTGTGGCACGGTGTACCGGGTGCCCGTTTGGTGTCTCGGGAACCCTGCACACATCGTTTGGGGTTGTGAGCGAAACTCCGGCCGGATCTCCTCGCGGATGGAACCCGAATAGGCGATAAACCTGGACTAGAGACTTGTGCGGTTAGTCAGGTCGTGGTCTACACCCACGTCGGCTTTCTCTTGAAGTCTGCCGAGCACATGTCGTGTGCAGACGCTAAGTGGTGGAAACATGTGTGACGAAGTACACCGCTGCAGGGTATAAAACTATTCGAATAGCCGCGTCCGCGGTAATGGATTTCTGGGTTGCCTATAACAGTTCATAGACAAGTGAAAGTGGATACTCTAAAACTCGCAAGATAAGTGTGAGTGCTATGGATGGCCTTCTTATAGGGAGACGGGAGCGGATCCATAGTGGTGTATTGAATGGTGAATATGTGGACTCGTGTGCGCCACCTCAAAAGAGTTGCTTGCAGTCATAGTTCAGGTTAGCCACTGAGTCAAAGTTGGCTTGCTGCAGTCAATCTCCACCACCCCCCCTTGATGATACCGATGCATATGTAGCTAGATCTGATGTAAGTCTTGATGAGTACCTTTGTACTCACGTTTGCTTAATTTACGTTTTGCAGAGAGACTTCAGTCTCGCTAGTAGTTCCGCGTGGACTTCGACGTTTAGCTTGATACCTCAGCTACGATCTTGTGCCCTCGGCAGGATCTGGTAGATAGTCAGGCTTCTTAGCCTTTTTCATTTGTAGATGTCTATACTCAGACATGTTAAACTTTTGCTTGTGCGTTGATTTGTATGCTATGATTGTTGGGTCATGAGACCCATGTTTGTAATATCTCGCTCCTCGGAGCCTAATGAATAACTACTTGAGTTGTAGAGTTATGTTGTGATGCCATGTTGTATTTACACATATCGAGCATATTGTGTGTATGATTGAAATGCTTGGTATGCATGGGATCCGACAATCTAGTTGTTTATCCTTGGCAGCCTCTCTTATGGGGAAATGTAGTCTAGTGCTTCCATGAGCCATAGTAGTCTGCTACAGCCCGGTTCACCGGAGTCCTGTTAGCCCAGCACTACTGCTCAGGACACTTGACTGGCCGACATGTGTTTCACTTCGTTCCTGTGTCTGTCCCTTCGGGGAAATGTCACGCGGTGACATCCGAAGTCCTACCTAGCCTGCTATAGCCTGGGTTCC
>NW_021255460.1:0-667 GCF_002162155.2 Triticum dicoccoides | reverse complement strand
GAAGAAGTGGCGAAGCAGCATGACGGAGGGCATCACCCCCACGAACGCCTCGCAATAGAAGGCGAAGATTGATAAGAGGAGGACGAAATTGGGATGAAGATGGAGGGCGTGGATCCCATAATGGTAGAGGACAGCATAGAAGAAGCGGGAGAAAGGAGGGATGAACCTAGCATAGACGTTGTTTGCAGGAAGAAGGGGTAGAAGGTGCTGCTCGAGGAATCTGGCTTGGCAGAGCCAACCCGGAGCACCGTCTCCCCCCCTCACTATCATTGCTTGCCGTCAAGATAAGCGCAGTGTGATGCTTCTCTTCGATAATGGTGGGTGCGCTTAGGGCAGGCTCGAACCAAGCGGCAGAGCCTGCAACTGAGACTGGAGCTTTAGCCTTGTCGGTGGCCATCTGGTGAGAGCTTGGCGGAGAAAGTTGGCAGATCTGGAGGATTTTTCAGGCGTAGGGAGAGAAGGGGATCTGGAGCAAGACGAAAGGAATGCAATGAAGGGTGTCAGCCTTTTTGTAAACCAGGAACGATTGTCGAGGCAGAGTGGGGAAGCAGAGATGCCACGTCCCATCAATCTCCATGCATTGACCAAGGCCGCAGGCGGTTAGGGCCTGCGGCGCTCTGCACTTTCCCTTTCGCTTCGCCTAGAATCCAAGTCCGAGCGCGCCTTG
>NW_021255459.1:0-493 GCF_002162155.2 Triticum dicoccoides | reverse complement strand
CTATTACTTAGTTTCGGGGGTCCTGGAGTGATTTCCACAATTTACGAACCCCGTGGTGCGTTTACGTTTCGGTCATCAACACTCACAAGTTTGGCCGATTCTGGTCCGTTTCGTGCACTATTACTCGCCGCTTTGGGGTCCCAGAGCGATTACCATGGTTGTTGAACTCCAAGGTGCACTTACGTGTCTGTCATCAACATTCATAGTTTTTGCCAATTCTGGCGCGTTTCTTGGACTATTACTCTGTTTTGGCGTCTCGGTGTGATTTCCATGATTGACGAACACCGGGGTGCGTTTATGTGTCGGTTAGAAACACTCGCATTTTGGGCCACTTCTGGCCCGTTTCGTCGACTATTACTCACCGTTTTGGGGCCCCAAAGCGATTTCCATGGTTGTTGAACCCCATGGTGCGCTTACGTGTCGATCATCAACAATCGCAGTTTGGGCCGATTTTGGCCCGTTTCTTGCACTATTAATTAGTTTTGGGCGTCCC
>NW_021255458.1:0-811 GCF_002162155.2 Triticum dicoccoides | reverse complement strand
TCGATGCGGTCCGAACTGTTTTAATCCCGAAATTTCGACTCACATTCAAACTGATTTTAAAAATAAATGTATATCAATATAAAATCCAACAAATTTTCCACGCATAAAAATTAATGTAATTTAAAATCTTGAAATGGAAAAAAATAATTTGAAACTAATTGCCGGTTTGATGTGTTTTAAAAATGTATAGCCCATTTCTCATTACTGATGGGCCATTTTCTCGGCCAGCCGAATGAAAGCTCTCCTCGTCTTGAAAGATTTGCAGCCCAAGAGGCCTGACAAAGCGACTTACTTGGCAAATCACAAAAAGACTGGGCTGTGGCCATGGACCCAGCTGTCAGCCTCTCCACGTACAGTACTCTTCCGATGGAAGTCGTTCCTTGACCACGCTGACCATGCCGCGTGGAGAGCACCACGGCGGTGGACGACGATGAGGCCTAGGAAGGGGACGACGCGGAGCCGGGGAAGACGCGGTAGTGGAAGCCCGTGCGGAGAGGAGTACGAGGGTTCACTGGTTTGGCTGCAGTGTGAGGCTGCCGTCGCCGCAGGGCCTGGCCAGCGGTGGGAATAGTAGGGGCGGTGAGGCCTCCGCGGCAGCACAGCCAGCCACGGGAGGTAGGAGCATGCAGCACGACCGGTGCTGCTTTGGGCTGGAGCAAGAAGACCAGAGGTTGAAGAAGCACTGCGGCCGTTGGATGGACATCGTACGGTCACTTGAGCTAGAATCGTTCATATTGACTAAGTTGAGAAAGCCCTTCGTCCCCGTCAACTTAGTAGGCCCACAAGACAGCCTCCCACCAAGGTGGGTCCC
>NW_021255457.1:0-1045 GCF_002162155.2 Triticum dicoccoides | reverse complement strand
TATGTTAATGTGTACTTTACTAGTACTCCTAGTAGCACCAGGGTATTAGATACCGGTTCGGTTGCTAAGTATTAGTAACTCGAAATAAAAGCTACGGAATAAAAGGAGACTGGCTAAAGGTGAGCTGACGATATGTGTTGGAAGTGTTTCCAAGTTTGATGTGATCAAACATCGCACGCTCCCTCTACCACCGAGATTGGTGTTTGCGTTGAGCATAGACATGATTGGATTATGTCTATCGCAATACGGTTATTCATTTAAGGAGAATAATGGTTACTCTATTTATTTGAATAAAACCTTCAATGGTCTTGCACCTAAAGGAATGGTTTATTGAATCTCGATCGTAGTGATACACATTTTCATGCCAAAAGATATAAGATAGTAATGATAGTTCCACTTACTTGTGGCACTGCCATGTAAGTCATAATGGTATAAAACGCATGAAGAAGCTCCATGTTGATGGATCTTTGGACTCACTCATTTTTGAAAAGTTTGAGACATGCGAACCATGTCTATTGGTATATATGCATGAAGAAACTCCATGCAAATGGACCGTTCGGACTCACTTGATTTTGAATCACTTGAGATATGCAAATCATACCACATAGGCAAGATGACTGAAAAGCCTCGGTTTCAATAAGATGGAACAAGATAGCAACTTGTTGGAAGTAACACATTTTGATGTGTGCAGTCCAATGAGTGCTGAGGCATGCAGTGAATATCGTTATGTTCTTACTTCACAGATGATTCGAGTAGATGTTGAGAATATTTACTTGATGAAACACAAGTCTGAATTATTGAATGGTTCAAGTAATTTCAGAGTGAAGTAGAAGATCATTGTGACAAGAGGATAAAATGTCTATGATATGATCATAGAGATGAATATCTGAGTTACGGGTTTTGGCACACAATTAAGACATTGTGGAAATTGTTCCGCAATTAATACCGCCTGGAACACCATAGTGTGATGGTGTGTCCGAACATCATAGTTGCACCCTATTGGATATGGTGCGTACCATGATGTCTCTTATCGAATTACCACTAT
>NW_021255456.1:0-540 GCF_002162155.2 Triticum dicoccoides | reverse complement strand
CGACCCGAAGATTGAACATGACGACGACGATGAAGTAGCAGCATACACCACAAGAAGAAGCAGGACCACCCTACCTAAAGGATGTCCGTTCCACAGAAGAACTCCATTTGCGAAAAAGAAGGGCAAGAAGATTATGAACAGATAGCTAGCTAAGATCGACTGTATTTAAATCGTAGTCTTCATTTCTCGGTTGTATTTCATGGGCACTTTTTGATATCATGAATATTTTTAAATTTCATGGGCACTTTTTGAATTCATGAATATTTTTTTCAAATTTGATGATATTTTTTCATATTCAATATGATAAAATATTGAGTATTCATGAGGACACTCGATCTCGATCCCCCTCCATCTCGATCTCGATCCCCCTCCATCTCGATCTCGATTCCCCCTCCATCTCGATTCCCCCACCGCACCCTCCCCCGCTCCACCACCGCCACCGCCGACCCCCCGCACCCTCCCCCGCTCCACCATCGCCGACTAGCACCCCCCGCACCCTCCCCCGCTCCCCGGTGAGCTCCGCCTCCTCTCCCCTCTTCA
>NW_021255455.1:0-1489 GCF_002162155.2 Triticum dicoccoides | reverse complement strand
TATACCGATACCTTGTTCAATCTCGTTACCGGCAAGTCTCTTTACTCGTTCCGTAACACATCATCCCGTGATCAACTCCTTGATCACATTGTGCACATTATGATGATGTCCTACCGAGTGGGCCCAGAGATACCTCTCCGTCTACACGGAGTGACAAATCCCAGTCTCGATTCGTGCCAACCCAACAGACATTTTCGGAGATACCTGTAATGCACCTTTATAGCCACCCAGTTACGTTGTGACGTTTGGTACACCCAAAGCATTCCTACGGTATCCGGGAGTTGCACAATCTCATGGTCTAAGGAAAAGATACTTGACATTAGAAAAGCTTTAGCATACGAACTACACGATCTTTGTGCTATGCTTAGGATTGGGTCTTGTCCATCACATCATTCTCCTAATGATGTGATCCCGTTATCAACGACATCCAATGTCCATAGCCAGGAAACCATGACTATCTGTTGATCACAACGAGCTAGTCAACTAGAGGCTCACTAGGGACATATTGTGGTCTATGTATTCACACGTGTATTACGATTTCCGGATAATACAGTTATAGCATGAATAAAAGACTATTATCATGAACAAAGAAATATAATAATAACACTTTTATTATTTCCTCTAGGGCATATTTCCAACACGAATACAACGGGTGTAAGCCAGATTTACATATGCAATACACTTAGGTTGACTTGACGAGCCTAGCATGTACAGACATGGCCTCGGGACACGGAAGACCGAAAGGTCGAGCATGAGTCGTATAGAAGATATGATCAACATGAAGATGTTCACCGATGTTGACTAGTCCGTCTCACGTGATGATCGGACACGGCCTAGTTAACTCGGATCATGTTTCACTTAGATGACTAGAGGGATGTCTATCTGAGTGGGAGTTCATTGAATAATTTGATTAGATGAACTTAATTATGATGAACTTAGTCTAAAATCTTTACAATATGTCTTGTAGATCAAATGGCCCACATTGTCCTCAACTTCAACACGTTCCTAGAGAAAACCAAGCTGAAAGATGATGACAGCAACTATACGGACTGGGTCCGGAACCTGAGGATCATCCTCATAGCTGCCAAGAAAGATTATGTCCTAGAAGCACCGCTAGGTGACGCACCCATCCCAGATAACCAAGACGTTATGAACGCTTGGCAGTCACGTGCTGATGATTACTCCCTTGTTCAGTGCGGCATGCTTTACAGCTTAGAACCGGGGCTCCAAAAGCGTTTTAAGCAACACGGAGCATATGAGATGTTCGAATAGCTGAAAATGGTTTTCCAAGCTCATGCCCGGGTCGAGAGATATGAAGTCTACGACAAGTTCTTCAGTTGTAAGATGGAGGAAAATAGTTCTGTCAGTGAGCACATACTCAAAATGTCTGGGTTGCGTAACTGCACGACTCAGCTGGGAGTTAATCTCCCGGATGACGCGGTCATTGACAGAATCCTTCAGTCGCTTCCACCGAGCTACAAGAGCTTTG
>NW_021255454.1:0-1234 GCF_002162155.2 Triticum dicoccoides | reverse complement strand
AAGAGCGTTTTCAACGCAGGCTTATGGCCACGGCAAGAAGCCTCAAGAAAAAACAGCAGTAGCTTAAAGCTGATCAAGATCGGCTAGTCGATAGATGGACTGAAGTCCTCGCGGCCGAAGAGCATAAACCCAAACGCCCCTCCAAGTGCTACCCGAAGCGCAGGTTGCTACCCCGATTAGAGGAGGAAGCACTCGACGCGGCCGATAGGCCACCTCGTGGCCGCGACAGAGAATCCTCATGGCCCTCCACCCAAGCCGCACCCCGTACCAAGGCACGGGAATATGCGCGGGACTTATGAGACATGTTGGAGGACAAGGCAAGGCAAACAAGATCGATCTACGGACCGTGTAGGCGCCCCACGGCTCGAGACGATAATCGTCACGCCGGCCACAAATTTGGCAGGGCCAAACATAGTAGACATAGCTCATTGGAGCTATGTCATGATATCGCCCAGTACAGAGGCGCCGCACACCCATTGTGCTTCACAGACGAAATAATGGATCACCAAATCCTCGAGGGTTTCAAACCCATAAACATGGAATCATATGACGGCTCGACAGATCCCGCGGTGTGGATCGAGGATTATCTCCTTCATATCCAGATGGCCCGCGGCGATGATTTCCACGCCATAAAATACCTCCCACTGAAGCTTAAAGGACCAGCCCGGTAGTGGCTTAACAGCCTGCCAACAGGGTTAATCAGCTGTTGGGAGGACCTGGAAGCCGCATTCCTTGACAATTTCCAGGGAACCTATGTGCGACCCCCAGACGCTGACGACCTAAGCCACGTAATTCAGCAGCCAGACGAATCGTCCAGGCAATTCTGAACACGGTTCCTAACAAAGAAAAATCAAATACTCGACTGTCCGGACGCAGAGGCCTTAGCAGCCTTCAAGCATAATATCCGTGACGAGTGGCTTGCCCGGCACCTAGGACAGGAGAAGCCGAAATCTATGGCAGCACTCATGGCACTCATGACCCGCGTTTGCGCGGGAGAGGACAGCTGGCTTGCTCGTAGCAACAATATGACCAAGAACCCTGGTAGTTCGGACATCAGGGATGTTAGTGGCAGGTCACGTCGCAACCAACAGAAGCGCCACATCAATGGCGACAATGCTAAGGATACGACAGTTAATGCCGGATTCAGAGGCTCTAAATCCGGTCAGCGGAAAAAATCATTCAAAAGGAATCCTAGGGGCCCGTCCAGCTTGGACCGAATACTCGACCGCTTGTG
>NW_021255453.1:0-4268 GCF_002162155.2 Triticum dicoccoides | reverse complement strand
AAAAAAAAAGCATAATACGATAAATAAATAGAAAAGAAATCCGGGCGAACGAGCCCAGCACGCGCGTCAGTAAAAGGCGAAACGAAAAAACAATTACAGGCCTTAGTTGGCCCAACTACCGGCCAGCGTTCGGCTATTGTATAAATAATGTCCTGCCTGGATAGAAACACGAGCAGCCTTTTGGCCGGGTGGCTAGCGCGCTACGCCCGCGTGCCGCAGGTCGTAGGTTCGAAACATGGCGCGCGCGATTTTTCGTTTACTTTATTTATTTGTCCAGTTCGTTGAAAACTTTCGAACAAGTCCGAGCAAAAAAAATTCTCCCACGGTTAACATTTTTCCCGCAAAAATAACGGGTATTTATGTGATTACGTATAAAGCAAGGGGGTTTTTGCAAAAAATATGTCACGTCGGCACCTGACAGACGGGCCCCAACTGTCAGATACACTGTCAATACGTATAAATACGCGTTTTAGCCTGATTTGCAAAAATTTGGACGAATGTTGGTACTGACACGCAAAAATTAGCAATCGTGGTATCAATCTGCATGTGATGCCCGAATTGTGGTACTTCTGTGCAATTAACTCTGTTGTGAGACATAGAATATTTTTAAGTTAGCCCTATCCTCTCAAGAAACATATGGACTGACATCTCCCATGAAAGCAGATACTTAAAAGCATGAAGCATGTGAACACCTATCTGCAGCATGGTGTGTCCTAAAGTACTGAACAAACCATTATATAATAATACCTATAGAAACTCCCCATGCGGAAGAAAATAAAAGGTACTAATCGAAACACTTTCCTCCCTGTCAATTACTGCCGGTAGCTCCAAAGAACTGCTACTGCCAACCCTGAAGCAAAATTACATCTGCATCGGTAGCAAAATGAAAGTTAAGCCGTACACAATGGTAGAAATTGATTGGCGCAAAGCTCGAAATTGGATTTTTGTAAGAGTAATAGCAATACCAATGGTCTTTATTTTAGGAATATCTTATTTATTTTCTTTCATAAAATTTCACATCCGCATACCACAAGATGACGTGCATGATTATAGTATATAAATATATTCAATAAAAACAATATCAATTTTTACAAAAAACTTCACTAAGGATTTTTTTAAACCCTTGTGGCTGTATAAAAAGATTGCACCCACGTATCCAAACAGACACCACCGTTGGCTCCCTAAGTTTTACCCGAAAAAGAAGCCCCCTCCCTCCCACGTCGCCCCCGCGTGGAGACGGGGAGGGAACCCTAGATCGCGCCGCCCATCTCCCCTCGCCTCCTCCTCCTCCTCCTCTCTCGCCGCCGCCAGGGGGCCCGGCCGGGCAAAGGTCGGTCGGCGGCGGCGGCGGGGAGGCATTCTCGTCCTCTCTTGCGGTGGGGTTGGCGCGGGTTAACATTCCGGGCCGGGGAGTGGCGCTGACGCCGGGCACCACGGCGGTTCATCTGCAGCGGCGGCACGACGGGCAACACAATGGCGGTGTGTGCCTAGAGCGGCAGCGGCGGTCGACCGCCCTTCTCT
Source organism: Triticum dicoccoides (assembly GCF_002162155.2). Lineage (NCBI taxonomy): Eukaryota > Viridiplantae > Streptophyta > Magnoliopsida > Poales > Poaceae > Triticum > Triticum dicoccoides. Next base: position 2,747 of record NW_021255453.1, on the reverse strand, counting down.
GGCGGCAAGGGATGTGGTCAGCATAGGTCGCGGGCGGCTGCCTCTTCTCCGGCGCGGGCTGGCGGAGGTAGCGACGCGACATGGTATGCCCGACCCCCTCCTCTACGATCATCGTGGTGCATGAATTGGCTGCTGGTGGCGGCTCCTCTTGTGCTCTGGTTTGGCTTGGCTGACCGCTGGGTGAAGGGCGCCATGAGGGGGGAGGCAGGGGTGCCTCCTGGACTCGCCATCCCCGGGATTTGGAGGTTCCAGACCGGGCGTCTCGGGTGGCTGCAGCACGGCTGGCCGCCGACGTTTTCCCTGCCTAGATCTGGCTGTCGGCTGCTCCTGCCAAAGGAGTTTTTTTGGGGCGGGAAGAGGGTCTTTGCTGCCCCTTCACCAGATGACGATGTCGGTGTGCCGCGGCGGCGGTCGAGGGGTGGTTGCTACTTCTTGAGCTTGCGTTGGTTTTTCCCTTGAAGAGGAAAGAGTGATGCAGCAAAGTAGAGATAAGTATTCCCTTAATTAGAGAATTAAGGTATCAATACAGTAGGAGACAACGCACAAATCATCAATACCTGCACAAACAATTAAACAACTTGCACCCAACGCTATAAAGGGGTTGTCAATCCCTTCACGGTCACTTGCAAAAGTAAGATATGATAGAGATAGATAAACAAAAGATAAAATATTTTTGGATTTTTTGGTTTATAGATCTAAAAGTAAAAGATTGCAAAATAGTAGATCGGATACTAATATGATGAAAAATAGACCCGAGAGTCATAGGTTTCACTAGTGGCTTCTCTCAAGATAGCAAATAATACGGTGGGTGAACAAATTACTGCCGAGCAATTGATAGAAAAGCGCAAAGTTATGACGATATCTACAATGATTATGAAATATAGGCATCACGTCCGTGTCAAGTAGACCAAAACGATTCTGCATCTACTACTATTACTCCAGACATTGACCGACTCCTGCCGGCATCTAGAGTATTAAGTTCATGAAGAACAGAGTAGCAGATCAAGTAAGATGACATGATGTAGAGGAATAAACTCAAGAAATATGATGTAAACCCCATCTATTTATCCTCGATGGCAACAATACAATACGTACCTTGCTGCCCAATGGGAAAGGAGACCACAAGATTGAATCCAAAGCTAAGCACTTTTTCCATTGCAAGAAAAACCAATCTAGTTGGCCAAACTAAACCGATAGTTCGAAGAGAATTACAAAGATATCAAATCATGCATATAAGAATTCAGAGAAGATTTAAATAATATTTATAGATAAGATGATCATAAATCCACAATTCATCGGATCTCGACAAATACACTGCAAAAAAATATTACATTGGATAGATCTCCAAGAATATCGAGGAGAACATGGTATTGAGAATCAAGAAGAGAGAAGAAGCCATCTAGCTACTAGCTATGGACCCGTAGGTTTGAGGTAAACTTCTCACGCTTCATCGGAAGGGCAATAGAGTTGATGTAGAAGTCCTCCGTGATCGAATCCCCCTCCGGCAGGGTGCCGAAAAAAGCCCCTAGATGGGATCTCACGGGAACAGAAGGTTGCAGCGGTGGAAAAGTGTTTTCGTGGATGCTTCTGGTGGTTTGGGAATATATGTGAATATATAGGAGGCAGAACTAGGTTAGGGGAGTCACGAGGGGCCCACAAGTTAGGGGCTTGCCCTACCCCCCCGGGCGCGCCCTCCTCCCCTGTGGCCACCTCGTGACTCTTCCGACTTGATCTCCAAGTCTCCTGGGTGTCTACTGGTCCAAGAAAAGGCATCGTGAAGGTTTTATTCCGTTTGGACTCAGTTTGGTATTCCTTCTTTGTGAAGCTCAAACACAAGAAAAAAAATAGAAACTGACACTGGGCTCTAGGTTAATAGGTTAGTCCTAAAAATAATATAAAATAGAATATAAATGCATATAAAACACCCAAAACCGGTAATATAATAGCATGGAACAATAAAAAATTATAGATACGTTGGAGACGTATCAGTGGTCTCGGATGCCGGGGCGGCGGCCTCGGTGGTGGGAGGCGCGATGCTCGTGGGCGGAGCTCGCGGATCAGATGTTGGCCGGTTACCATGGTCGTGCAGGAGGCATGGTAGCTTGGGTACGACAGTCGGTGGCGGTGGTTCTGTAGCGTGCTGGCGGTACTCCGTCTCGGAGGTGAAGAGGGCTTGTCGGCTGAAAACCCTTTCTGGCTTTGCCAGGTCGGCGGGCGGCGGCGCCTACGGGCATCGTATCCTTCTTGAAGGCGTCGTCGTGGTTCCTCTTCCTCCACCGTGTTGCTCCGAGGGAAACCTCGATCCCTTGATCGGGCGGTGGCGGTACTTAGGTGTCATGACCTTGTTGAAGGCTCTGTCTTGGAGTAATCGGTCGTCGTGCACAGCTCCAATTCTTCGCTGTGATTCGTTCACGGTTTAGGCATCCGGTGGCTTCAAGTGGGGCTTTCTCTTCCCTCCTGTAGATGGCTTGGAGTTGTGTGGAGTGGTGGAGCAGTTCTCAACATTCTTGTATCTTGCCCTATGTGTGTTGGTGTGGAGTTGTATGAGGTTGGTTGTAACTGGATCGTTGCTTTATACATAAAGTGGGGGCGAAAGCCTTTTTTGATAAACGGACACTATCCACATACCACAATATGTCATACATGATTATGGAATTTAAATATATTCAATAAAGACAATTGTCAAATTTTTATAAAAAAACATGACTGGGTATTTTTTCGAAACCCACGTGGCCATATAAAAAGAT
>NW_021255452.1:0-409 GCF_002162155.2 Triticum dicoccoides | reverse complement strand
GCAACTTAAATACACATCTGGGTGGATTGAGGCACCTGGGGAATTCCAGTGATTGCCTGTATTTTTGGAAATCCCGGGGTACCGTGTGATTCTCCAATGGACTACCACCCAGGCTTAATGGGATCATGAGATTATTCATGCTAGAAACTTCCGTGTGCAGCCACAAGCCATTATGGGCTCTGGCATAGTTGATTAAGTCGTGTGAACTCTTACAGTGGTAGACTAGGAGATGTAGGGGATGTAGGTGGTACTGTCTACCCATCGTAAGGTGCTAACGCTTCTGAAAGACTGTGTCTCGGTCATCCATTTCTCAAACATCATGTAGTGCGAGAAATCCAATGGAGGAGATCGAGTCTTGTGGGGAAAAGTGCGCAAACCTCTGCAGAGTGTACAAACTAATCATGGTTAG
>NW_021255451.1:0-2566 GCF_002162155.2 Triticum dicoccoides | reverse complement strand
TTTCATTAAGTAGACATACCCATATCTACTCAAGTCATCAGTGAGGGTGAGAACATAACGATAGCCACCGCGGGCCTCAACACTCATTGGACCGCACACATCAGTATGTATGATTTCCAATAAGTGGGTTGCTCGCTCCATTGTTCCTGAGAATGGAGTCTTGGTCATTTACCCATGAGGCATGGTTCGCACGTGTCAAATGATTCGTAATCAAGAGACTAAAAGTCCATCTACATGGAGCTTCTTCATGCATTTGACACCTATGTGACCAAGGCGGCAGTGCCACAAGTATGTGGGACTATCATTATCAACCTTACATCTTTTGGTATTCACACTATGTATATGTGTAACATTACGCTCGAGATTCATTAAGAATAAACCATTCACCAGTGGAGCATGACCGTAAATATATCTCTCATATAAATAGAACAACCATTATTCTCGGATTTAAATGAGTAGCCATCTCGAATTAAACGAGATCCTGATACAATGTTCATGCTCAAAGCTGGCACTAAATAACAATTATTGAGGGTTAAAACTAATCCCATAGGTAAATGTAGAGGTAGCGTGCCGACGGCGATCACATCGACCTTGGAACCATTCCCGACGCGCATCGTCACCTCGTCCTTCGCCAGTCTCCGCTTATTCAGCAGTTCCTGCCTTGAGTTACAAATGTGAGCAACCACACCGGTATCAAATACCCAGGAACTACTATGAGTATTGGTAAGGTACACATCAATTACATGTATATCACATATACCTTTAGTGTTGCCGGCCTTCTTGTCCGCTAAATATTTGGGGCAGTTCCGTTTCCAGTGACCACTTCCCTTGCAATAAAAACACTCAGTCTCGGGCTTGGGTCCATTCTTTGGCTTCTTCCCGGCAGCTTGCTTACCGGGCGCGGCAACCCCCTTGCCGTCCTTCTTGAAGTTCTTCTTACCCTTGCCTTTCTTAAACTTAGTGGTTTTATTCACCATCAACACTTGATGTTCCTTTTTGATCTCCGCCTCCACTGATTTCAGCATTGAATATACCTCAGGAATGGTCTTTTCCATCCCCTGCATATTGAAGTTAATCCAAAGCTCTTGTAGCTCGGTGGAAGCGACTGAAGGATTCTGTCAATGACCGCGTCATCCGGGAGATTAACTCCCAGCTGAGTCGTGCAGTTACGCAACCCAGACATTTTGAGTATGTGCTCACTGACAGAACTATTTTCCTCCATCTTACAACTGAAGAACTTGTCGTAGACTTCATATCTCTCGACCCGGGCATGAGCTTGGAAAACCATTTTCAGCTATTCGAACATCTCATATGCTCCGTGTTGCTTAAAACGCTTTTGGAGCCCCGGTTCTAAGCTGTAAAGCATGCCGCACTGAACAAGGGAGTAATCATCAGCACGTGACTGCCAAGCGTTCATAACGTCTTGGTTATCTGGGATGGGTGCGTCACCTAGCGGTGCTTCTAGGACATAATCTTTCTTGGCAGCTATGAGGATGATCCTCAGGTTCCGGACCCAGTCCGTATAGTTGCTGTCATCATCTTTCAGCTTGGTTTTCTCTAGGAACGTGTTGAAGTTGAGGACAATGTGGGCCATTTGATCTACAAGACATATTGTAAAGATTTTAGACTAAGTTCATCATAATTAAGTTCATCTAATCAAATTATTCAATGAACTCCCACTCAGATAGACATCCCTCTAGTCATCTAAGTGAAACATGATCCGAGTTAACTAGGCCGTGTCTGATCATCACGTGAGACGGACTAGTCAACATCGGTGAACATCTTCATGTTGATCATATCTTCTATACGACTCATGCTCGACCTTTCGGTCTTCCGTGTCTCGAGGCCATGTCTGTACATGCTAGGCTCGTCAAGTCAACCTAAGTGTATTGCATATGTAAATCTGGCTTACACCCGTTGTATTCGTGTTGGAAATATGCCCTAGAGGAAATAATAAAAGTGTTATTATTATATTTCTTTGTTCATGATAATAGTCTTTTATTCATGCTATAACTGTATTATCCGGAAATCGTAATACACGTGTGAATACATAGACCACAATATGTCCCTAGTGAGCCTCTAGTTGACTAGCTCGTTGTGATCAACAGATAGTCATGGTTTCCTGGCTATGGACATTGGATGTCGTTGATAACGGGATCACATCATTAGGAGAATGATGTGATGGACAAGACCCAATCCTAAGCATAGCACAAAGATCGTGTAGTTCGTATGCTAAAGCTTTTCTAATGTCAAGTATCTTTTCCTTAGACCATGAGATTGTGCAACTCCCGGATACCGTAGGAATGCTTTGGGTGTACCAAACGTCACAACGTAACTGGGTGGCTATAAAGGTGCATTACAGGTATCTCCGAAAATGTCTGTTGGGTTGGCACGAATCGAGACTGGGATTTGTCACTCCGTGTAGACGGAGAGGTATCTCTGGGCCCACTCGGTAGGACATCATCATAATGTGCACAATGTGATCAAGGAGTTGATCACGGGATGATGTGTTACGGAACGAGTAAAGAGACTTGCCGGTAACGAGATTGAACAAGGTATCGGTATA
>NW_021255450.1:0-979 GCF_002162155.2 Triticum dicoccoides | reverse complement strand
GTTAGTTACCACATCAACAGTTGAAGATATTGCAACAGTAGTAGCAGTAGAACATTCAGCAACAGAAGTAGCATTATCACGCTCAATGCATTTAAGACATGGTGGTTCAAATCCTTCCTGAGCGGAACTGATCTGTTCGGCGCGAAGTGACTCGTTTTCCTTTTGAAGATCTTCATGAGCCGCTCTCAATTTTTCAAGATCTTGCTTCCTTTGAAGATAATCATAGGAGAGCTTTTCATGAGTTGTTGAGAGCGTTTCATGACGACTTTCAAGTTCCTCATACTTAACGTGAAGATTTTTTATGTCTTCAATTAAGGACTCAGATCGAGTCATTTCAGCACCCAACAGATCATCGCTTTTGTTTAACAGTTTTTGAATATGTTCCATGGCTTTCTGTTGTTCAGTTGCAATTTTAGCAAGTGTTTTGTAGCTTGGTCTTGAACCACAATCAGAGTCATCATCACTAGATGTTTGATAGTGGGTAGTGCGTGTGTTTACCTTGGCACCGCGTGCCATGAAGTAGTAGGTAGGAGCAGAGTAGTCCTTCTCATTTGCATCGGTGTTGGTGATGAAGTCATTGTCTTCAGTATTGAAGATGGACTTGGCAACGTATGTTGTAGCCAGACTTGCGACGCCTGAATCGGACTCCTCCTCAGACTCCACCTTCGCCTCCTCAGAAGCGGATTCCTCCTCTGAATCCATTTCCTTGCCAACAAACGCACGTGCCTTGCCAGATGAGCTCTTCTTGTGCGATGAAGACTTTGAGGAAGACTTGGAAGAAGACTTTGAGTATTTCTTCTTCTTCTTGTCGTCAGAGTCATATTCCTTGCTCTTCTTCTTCTTCTTTTTGTTCTCATTGTCCCACTGCGGACACTCAGAGATGAAGTGGCCAGGTTTCTTGCACTTGTGACATGTTTTCTTCTTGTAGTCGTGAGCAGAATCTTCATCATTCCTTGAGCTTGATCGGGAAGACTTTCTG
>NW_021255449.1:0-1638 GCF_002162155.2 Triticum dicoccoides | reverse complement strand
TCAATTTCATGGTCTTATAGCTCAAAATAATCAGTAAATGCATGAAAAATAACAAATGAAGTCAGAAAGGGTTGTAAATTGATGATGTGGCTTTGAATGGTGCATTTTGAACACAGAAAAACAAGGGGGTTCAAATAAGTTCAAAAGAAATTAAATCCCTTTGTAGCAGACGTGTTTCCGTATGAAACCCTCATACTTCGAAGGAGATTGCCTATTTTGTACACGAAAGTCATCCGGTTTTTGCCGTAAGCCTCTCTACTTTGTTGCACATGATATGTGGGTGAAGTGATGATACCATGCCAACTTGGAACCTTTTCAGAGTTCATTTCAATGCTTTTCAACTTCATGGTCCTATAGCTCAAAATAATCAGTAAATGCATGAAAAATAACAAATGAAGTCAAAAAGGGTTGTAATTGATGATGTTGCTTTTAATGGTGCATTTTGAACACAGAAAAACAAGGGGGTTCAAATAAGTTCAAAAGAAATGAAATCCCTTTGTAACAAACGAGTTTCCGTATGAAACCCTGATACTTCAAAGGAGATTGTCTGTTTTGTACACGAAGTGCATCCAGTTTTTGCCGTAAGCCTCTCTACTTTGTTGCACATTCTATGTGGGTGAAATGATGATACCATGCCAACTTCAAACCTTATCAGAGTTCATTTCAAATGCTTTTCAACTTCATGGTCTTATAGCTCGAAATAATCAGTAAATGCATGAAAAGTAACAAATGAAGTCAGAAAGGTTTGTAAATTGATGATCTGGCTTTGAATGGTGCATTTTGAACACAGAAAAACAAGGGGGTTCAAATAAGTTGAAAAGAAATGAAATCCCTTTGTAACAGACGTGTTTCCGTATGAAACCCTGATACTTTGAAGGAGATTGTCTGTTTTGTACACGAAAGTCATTCGGTGTTTGCCGTAAGCCTCTCTACTTTGTTGCACATGCTATGTGGGTGAAGTGATGATACCATGCCAACTTGGAACCTTTTCAGAGTTGATTTCAAATGCTTTTCAACTTCATGGTCTTATAGCTCAAAATAATCAGTAAATGCATGAAAATTAACAAATGAAGTCAAAAAGGGTTGTAATTGATGATGTTGCTTTGAATGGTGCATTTTGAACAAACAAAAACAAGGGGGTTCAAATAAGTTCAAAAGAAATGAAATCCCTTTGTAATAGACGAGTTTCCGTATGAAACCCTGATACTTCGAAGGACATTGTCTGTTTTGTACACGAAGTGCAACCAGTTTTTGCCGTAAGCCTCTCTACTTTGTTGCACATGCTATGTGGGTGAAATGATGATACCATGCCAACTTCGAACCTTATCAGAGTTCATTTCAAATGCTTTTCAACTTCATGGTCTTATAGCTCGAAATAATCAGTAAATGCATGAAAAATAACAAATGAAGTCAGAAAGGGTTGTAAATTGATGATGTGGCTTTGAATGGTGCATTTTGAACACAGAAAAACAAGGGGGTTCAAATAAGTTCAAAAGAAATTAAATCCCTTTGTAACAGACGTGTTTCCGTATGAAACCCTGATACTTCGAAGGAGATTATCTGTTTTGTACACGAAGTGCATCCAGTTTTTGCCGTAAGCCTCTCTACTTTCTTGCACATGCTAAGTGGGTGAAATGA
>NW_021255448.1:0-882 GCF_002162155.2 Triticum dicoccoides | reverse complement strand
ATCACACTATCAATCGCAGTTGCCTTCTTAATAACATCATACTAGATAATTTATAGCGCGCGTTGCTGCGCCCATCCATTTTGGCATTATAATTTTAGGGTTAGATACAAATATATGAAGCCAAATACTCTACTCGTTAAATTATGATAACATGGCAATTAATTTTATGGGTAGCCTTATGATATAAAATTTCAAAAGTTGTACTACTATATGGAGAACTTCCTCCTGAATTGGTTTGGACCATGATGGCCTGTGTTACAGCACCTATCTATTCCCCCAAGGTAATAATATGTATTTATGCAAATATATGGTGGCATGATTGGGTGCCAATATGTTTTAGATTTATGAGGGTCACCATGCAGCCCAACTGTTACGACATTACTTTGTTGGCAACATCAATGAGTACAATGCATAATCTGACATTTGAAAACACGTTACATAAGATTAATCCCATTAGATTAGTTGTGTATTCCTCAAAATATAGCTCCAACCATCATGAATGTTGTTAACAGAAATTTATACATAGTTGATCATGACATCACATTTCTTAGTATCATATATTTCCTGAATGTTAGCATCGTTCATGCAGATAAGAGAACAATTGTTTAACTGCGTCATGAAGAATGAAACAATAGTAAGAAAAATGTCCAACATTTAAATGAATTGGTGAAACATGAGTAAACATATCTTTGGTTATAAAATGGTATGCCCTTATGACATTCTCAGTGTCATCATGTTGTATCTGTACTGAATCTCTTGTCGATGTCCAAGAGAGGAATACTCTTGAATCAAATGCTCCAAAAATAGAAACAATATTTGAAATAGCAACTTGGGGACTCTTAATAATGTACGATCAAGGAAATGGTTGTCTAAAGATGATAT
>NW_021255447.1:0-986 GCF_002162155.2 Triticum dicoccoides | reverse complement strand
ATACCGACGATCGAATCTCGGGCAAGTACCATACCGCTAGACAAAGGGAATTGTATACGGGATCGATTGAGTCCTTGACATCGTGGTTCATCCGATGAGATCATCGTGGAACATGTGGGAGCCAACATGGGTATCCAGATCCCGCTGTTGGTTATTGACCGGAGAACATCTCGGTCATGTCTGCATGTCTCCCGAACCCGTAGGGTCTACACACTTAAGGTTCGATGACGCTAGGGTTATAAAGGAAGTTTGTATGTGGTTACCGAATGTTGTTCGGAGTCCCGGATGAGATCCCGGACATCACGAGGAGTTCCGGAATGGTCCGGAGGTAAAGATTTATATATAGGAAGTCCTGTTTCGGCCATCGGGACAAGTTTCGGGGTCATCGGTATTGTACCGGGACCACCGGAAGGGTCCCGGGGGCCCACCGGGTGGGGCCACCTGCCCCGGGGGGCCACATGGTCTGTAGGGGTGCGCCTTGGCCTACATGGGCCAAGGGCACCAGCCCCAAGAGGCCCATGCGCCTAGGGAACCCTAGAGGGAAGAGTCCTCAAGGGGGAAGGCACCTCCGAGGTGCCTTGGGGAGGATGGACTCCTCCCCCCCTCTTAGCCGCACCCCTTCCTTGGAGGAAGGGGCAAGGCTGCGCCTTCCCCCTCTCCCCTGCCCCTATATATAGTGGAGGGGAGGGAGGGCATCCATACCTGAGCCCTTGGCGCCTCCCTCCCTCCCGTGACACCTCCTCCTCTCCCGTAGGTGCTTGGCGAAGCCCTGCAGGATTGCCACGCTCCTCCATCACCACCACGCCGTTGTGCTGCTGCTGGATGGAGTCTTCCTCAACCTCTCCCTCTCTCCTTGCTGGATCAAGGCGTGGGAGACATCGTCGAGCTGTACGTGTGTTGAACGCGGAGGTGCTGTCCGTTCGGCACTAGATCATCGGTGATTTGAATCACGACGAGTACGACTCCATCAACCCCGTTCACTTGAA
>NW_021255446.1:0-797 GCF_002162155.2 Triticum dicoccoides | reverse complement strand
TGGACTATTACTCGCCGTTTTGGGGACCCAGAGCGATTTCCACGATTGATGAACCCCGAGATGCGTTTATGTGTTGGTCTTCAACTCTCACAGTTTTGTTGAATTCTGACCCGTTTCGTGGACTATTACTCAACGTTTTGGGGTCCCGAAGCGATTTTCATAGTTGTTGAACCCCAAGGTGTGCTTACGTGTTGGTCATCAACACTTGCAGTTGTGGCCAATTCTGGCCCGTTTCATGGTCTATTACTCACCGTTTTTGGGCCCCAAAGCGATTTCCATGGTTGTCGAACTCCAAGGTGCGCTTACGTGTCGGTCATCAACAATCACAATTCAGGCTGATTCTGGCCTCTTTCTTGGACTATTACTCTGTTTTGGGGTCCCGGAGTCATTTCCATGATTGACGAACCTCGGGGTGCGTTTACGTGTCGATCATCAACACTCGCATATTTGGCCGATTCTTGTCCGTTTCGTGGACTATTACTCGTCGTTTTGGGGACCCAGAGCGATTTCCACGATTGATGAACCCCGGTGTGCGTTTATGTGTCAGTTGTCAACACTCACAGTTTTGTCCAATTCTGACCCTTTTCATGGACTATTACTCATCGTTTTCGGGTACCGAATCGATTTCCATAGTTGTTGAACCCCAAGGTGTGTATACGTGTTGATCATCAACACTCGTAGTTCTGGCCGATTCTGGCCCGCTTCATGCACTATTACTCACCATTCCGGGGTCCCGGAGTGATTTCCATGGTTATCGAACTCCAAGGTGCGCTTACGTGTCGATCATCAACACTCGC
>NW_021255445.1:0-507 GCF_002162155.2 Triticum dicoccoides | reverse complement strand
CTTCGTTAGAGATCACAGACCACCAGTGGGAAAGCTGGATCCACAAGTTGTAAAATGCATATTTGTTGGATATCCTGCAGGGCAGCGAGGCTATAAGTGTTGGAGTCCTGCTGAAAGGCGCACATTTGTAAGTATGGATGTCACCTTTCGAGAATCTGAGCCTTTCTATGGTGAGAAGACAGATCTCAGCACTTTATTCGAAGAACTTGACCACTCACAATCTATGCAGGGTGGTCAAGAGGGGGGGTGAAACTTGAGTGGTGAGTGCAGCACCAATGGCGACAAGGAGCAGCCTATACCAACCCCGAAAATAGTGGGATCCTTCATTCCAGTTGTAGTTGATGGGGCTGAACAGCAGAGGTGGCAGAGACCAAATGAGGAAAGGAATCCTCAGGTGTATACAAGAAGGAAGAGAGTTGTGGAGGAACAAGTGCATGAGGAGCAGTCAAAAGAAACTATGGAACATGGGGTGCAGTCAGAAGAAACTCAAGCGACAGGAAGCTCATC
>NW_021255444.1:0-720 GCF_002162155.2 Triticum dicoccoides | reverse complement strand
AAAACACATTATGGCATATATAAGAGACTTAATTTAGTAATGCATTTGAACCTTTGGTTCAAATGGACTTCAAACCAAATGTTTACTAGTTGCATTAGCTCAACAGCATCACATCTACATGCCATGTTCATGCATCATATTGTTGCATATGATTGTGTTTTGATTGCCGGCACCGTTCCTTCTCGATAGGTCCTGCTCCGGAGACGTTCCAGAGTACCTGTCTGTGAAGCAGTGCCTCCCTTGTTGTTTTACCAGGCAAGCAAACCCCCTTGTTCATTTCGATAAAACCCTATCCTCTCGCTCCTGCTCTCAGTTATTGCATTAGGACAACAACGATTCATCTGCTACTTTGTGCTGCGGTAGTTGAACCCATTCCTCTGCATGACCTGTCATTGCCACAGTAAATAGTTGAAACCCACTAGCATGTGTAGGAGTTGATTGAAGCCACTGATGTGTTCCTACCATGCTATGCCTGCTATTGCTTAGAGTTGTGTCAGATCTGGTTCATTGGGAATGAATTGAAGTGTTACGATATGTTCTGATGCTGAGAGTGAAGTGTGTGAACACGATTTGGTAAAGGTAGCGGTGAGAGGCCATGTAGGAGTACATGGTGGGTTGTCTCACTGGAACCGTCCTTAAGCACTGAGTTCTGTGTATGTTGTCCAATGACTCGATACTACCACACATTGGGTTCCGGTAACTCGACCCCTCTCGACTTAT
>NW_021255443.1:0-1431 GCF_002162155.2 Triticum dicoccoides | reverse complement strand
CTTTTTCCTCAAGGACTAAGATTTCTTTACCAAGTATCCTTTTATTTTTGTGAAGTTTCTCCATTCTTTTCCGTCAATGTTCTTATCCGGTAATTCTCATGAAGATTCTAATGGAGCTTCAAGTTCGTCATTCCTCGTTCTTTTCTTCTCCGGTGGATTTAATTCAAGCTTTGGTATTAAGCATACTCCTTTTTTTTCCAATGCTTTTCTTATGCCGGTGCACCTCTTAATCATCCATCTCTCGCTATTAAATTGTTCCGGAGTGCTCAAGATATCTCGAAGATTCGTGTTTCCACTCTGCATTCGTTCAAGCTCTTTCGAGATTGGTATCTCATTCAAGTCATTTAATTCAACCGGTGCAACATCTCTTTTAAATCTTTTCAACGGTGTTCTTTTGAGTGGGCCCTAACCCACAGGTCTTTTCCCAGGATCTTACCTGACTCTTCTATTTTCCCAGAGCTATCCTAAATTCTTCTCCAAGTTTGACGTAAGAATGAGCTATCATTAGTCAAATGCTTTTCTCCAAGATCTTTCAAATTCTTTTCATAGTTGGCTCAACCTCTTCGCTTTTGATTCTTCCGGTGTGCCTCAATAATTCTTGGTGGTGTTTCTCGTTGTCATTCTCATCATTTGAAGACCGAAGAAGAGTTTCTCTTTAATCTTGCTCTATTCTCTTCAAGATACATGGTGCTAGCTTGTTGCCATCCTCTCATAATTGTTTTCGATTATGAGAATCTTTTTCACCCATCAGGAGATATTCAAGAGTCTTCTCAGTTTGTCATCCGGAGTCCATCAATTCAGGTTTATTCATTCTCAGCCGTCAGTTATCATTCTCCTATCTTGCCGGTGCATCTATTGAATATCCTCTAATCAGTTCTTGATCTCTTTGTTCTCAGGTATCTAGTTTGTCTCAAGCACCTTCGTTCATTTGCTAATTCTTACCGGTGATGCACCCCTACTTCGATCATTTTCAATTCTTACGGTGGTTCTTTCAAGATCTCTCTTCCTTGTTCATCATATCAATTCATTTGTTGTTCCAATCCTACCGGTGGTTCGTTGAAGACCTTCTCAAGTTTATGCTATATCTCTTTTAATCCTTTCTACGAGAATAAGTAGTATGCCAAATCCGTTGATTGTCGTCAATTTAATTGGTGAAGGATAAGCATAACATAATTCTTATTCTTGTTCATCCAAGTGATTAATTCTTTATTCCGGAGGCCCTTAAAATTCTCGGTTTCATTTGTTTCATCTTCTCTTTTTCCCGGAGTTCCAAGCTCTAATTATCACGGAGATCCATCTAAATCATTGCAAGGATTCACCTTGTGTTTTCAATTTCTCTTTCTTTTCATTCCTTTTGTTTACCGGAGTTCTTCATGGAGGTTCTACATGATGGTTCATCAAGGATTTAATTCCCTTCTCAAAGTTTTCATC
>NW_021255442.1:0-706 GCF_002162155.2 Triticum dicoccoides | reverse complement strand
CACTCATATTTTTTTCTTTGCACTGTTAATTCCCGTACTCTGCAATATATTGACTGCATATATGTTGTCAAATATTGCACTTAATCCGCATAAATTGGCCACCGGTCAAACATGGAGAAAAAAAGTAAATGTGTATTTTAAATATGGATTTTCTCGTCAACGGAACTGTTCGTGTATACGGGGTTGAACATAGTTATGTTTCGGACTCGTAGGCAAATGCACAAGCGAGCAGTACTCCTGGGCTGTGTATGCGTGCAGTTGGGCTGGCCGGTGCCCGGACTGGGCTTTCCACTAGAACCACGCCTAGACATTGAGGCTTTTTACTGAAACCACGCCGAGACTCGGGCAAGATCCAAAAAAAGAGCCCAGATTTAGGCAGAATTGCTCCAGACTTGTCACTTTCGCGAATTTCCCATTTTCGCTTGTTATTCTCATGCCAGGCCTCATACCAGGCACGAGTTAGGCCGGTTTGCCTGGTTCAAGGTCAGTTCTGGAAGCTTTTTCCACCATGCTGCTTCTCCATTCCTTTTGGGCCTGTCACCTTTTTTCTTTGGTGGGCTCCCGAACTGTGGATAGGCGCTAGCTTTTTTTAGGGTTTGAACATGCGCACTAATTGACCATCAAACCTTTTTGGTGGCTACGTGCCACACGGAATGCATACTATAGCTTGCATGCATCGTGTCCTGGCTACCTACTGATTTTTTTT
>NW_021255441.1:0-1301 GCF_002162155.2 Triticum dicoccoides | reverse complement strand
TACATGGACTGCAGCTAAGCCTTCGAGTGGAAGGCTGGCTTACCACTCGACATGATTTTATTTATCTTAGGCGAGTACTTGGACTGTAGCTAAGCCTCCGAGTGGAAGGCTGGCTTACCACTCGGTAGGATTTTATTTATCTTAGGCGAGTACTTGGACTGCAGCTAAGCCTCCGAGTGGAAGGCTGGCTTACCACTCGGTAGGATTTTATTTATCTTAGGCAAAATGGATTTCGCAGCTAAGCCTTCGCGTGGGAGACTGGCTCACCACTCGGTTAGGATTTTTTACAGACTTGGGCGAATCGGATTCGCAGCCAAGCCACCCACTGGGGGATTGTTTTGAGTAGACAAAAGAAATAACGATTACAGGGAAGATTATAAATCTCTTGTCTTTGATCAACAAACTACAAAAGTACTTTTATTACAACTCGTCTGAGTGAATACTTAGGTGTAAAAGGGACGGAGAAGTTCCGCGTTCCAAGCTCGGGGCTCGTCGATCTGATGCTCGACATTGTAAAGGCGGTATGATCCATTGTGGAGAACCTTGGTGACGATGAAGGGACCTTCCCAAGAAGGAGCAAGCTTGTGTGGTTTCTGCTGATCCACTCGGAGAACTAAATCTCCTTCCTGGAAGGCTCGACTCTTCATGTTTTTGGCGTGGAAGCGACGCAAGTCCTGTTGGTAAATTGTCGATCTGATCAGAGCCATCTCCCTCTCTTCCTCTAACAGGTCGACTGCATCCTGCCGTGCTTGTTCTGCTTCTGCTTCAGTGTAGAGCTCGACTCGAGGAGCATTGTGGAGAAGGTCACTCGGTAAGACTGCTTCAGCCCCGTAGACCAAGAAGAATGGAGTTCTCCCAGTCGACCTGTTGGGCGTGGTCCTTAAGCCCCAAAGCACCGAGGGAAGTTCCTCGACCCATGCACCAGCCGCATGCTTAAGATCACGCATTAAACGGGGTTTCAACCCTTTGAGGATCAAACCGTTGGCTCGTTCAGCTTGTCCATTCGACTGAGGGTGAGCGACTGAAGCATAGTCGACTCGTGTGCCCTAGGATGTGTAGAAGCCTCTGAACTCTTCGGAGTCGAAGTTTGACCCGTTGTCAGTGATGATACTGTGCGGGACCCCATATCTGAATATCAATTCTCTGATGAAGCTGACGGTAGTACCGGCATCGAGGTTCTTGATGGGTTTAGCTTCGATCCACTTAGTGAACTTGTCGACTGCTACCAGCACATGGGTAAAACCGCTTCTGCTTGTTCTCAAAGGACCGACCATATCCAAACCCCACACTGCAAAGGGCCA
>NW_021255440.1:0-561 GCF_002162155.2 Triticum dicoccoides | reverse complement strand
TTAATGGGCAGGCCAATTAGATCTGATGAAATCTTGTGGGCCTTTTCCTGGGCTAACTTTTAAACCTAAATGGGCCCATGTTGGGCCATGCCTTGTGTAGACATATCATAGGTGTGTTTCATCTATTGTAGGGATGACATCTGTCCCAACTCTGAGCTGACACGTGGATCCTCCGGCGAATGAGAATTTTACATGTGGAAAATCACCATTGGTCCCGGCTGTTAATGGGTTATTGGATCCAAACTGGAACCCAATAGCTTAACGGCAACCCATTACGGTGGATGCCACGTGTCGGTTACCATTGACGAAAACACTTCCATGACGCGGCAAATATCATCATGGAAGTGGATACTTCCGTGATGATAATTTTGGTATTGTCACGGAACACTTCTACGACAACACAGGTATGAGTATCTTGGTTTTATCATAAAATTGTCATGGATATACATGCATGACAAAAAATTTAACCTACTATGACAAACATGTATTATCACGGTAGTGGTTTTTTTGTAGTGGTGTAACCCTATTACCCCTGGTGTCTATATAAACCAAGGGTTTGCT
>NW_021255439.1:0-489 GCF_002162155.2 Triticum dicoccoides | reverse complement strand
TTGATAGAGGCGGGGTGTCCCGATCTTTCGATGAGATGATAACTATCGATTTGGTGGAGACGACTTTGACGATCCGACTACAAACGTGCAACGACGTTGTGCCTTAGCAATCGCTAAACCAACTCCGAGAGGTTATTGACCACGCCGGAGCACGATCAACCTGACCACGAAGGTCTATTCCTGCAAGCAATCGAAGAACAAGCAAGAATATGATAAAAGCAATCTGAGTATCGCGAATATGTATGAAGTATTGATAATGGTGGGGATCCAAAAAGTGGTCTTGGTCTGGTCGTTGGACACAAACGAAGCACACGAAGTTGCAATGGCTAACTTTTAACTAAACAAATCCCAAGGAAAAGCTACTAGATGGATCTACTTATATAGGAGCAAGGGGTGGAGGCCAAGGAGGTGGGAGGACGTCCCAAGGCAGCCTAAAAACTAAATCTAGGTCGTACAAGGCCAATGGGCCCAAGTGGAGGTGATGTAACA
>NW_021255438.1:0-903 GCF_002162155.2 Triticum dicoccoides | reverse complement strand
ACAGCATTTAAAACTAAGTTTGGATTATATGAGTGGTTAGTCATGCCTTTTGGGTTAACTAATGCGCCTAGTACTTTCATGAGACTAATGAACGAAGTTTTACGTGCTTTCATTGGACGATTTGTGGTAGTCTATTTTGATGATATACTGATTTATAGCAGATCTTTGGAAGAACATTTGGAACATTTACGTGCTGTTTTTATTGCTCTACGTGATGCACGTTTGTTTGGTAACCTTGGGAAGTGCACCTTTTGCACCGACCGAGTATCTTTTCTTGGCTATGTTGTTACTCCACAGGGAATTGAAGTTGACATTGCCAAGATTGAAGCTATTGAGAGTTGGCCGCAGCCCAAAACGGTCACACAAGTGAGGAGTTTTCTTGGCCTCGCTGGATTCTATAGGCGTTTTGTGAGAGATTTCAGCACCATTGCTGCACCTCTCAACGAGCTTACAAAGAAGGATGTGCCTTTTGTTTGGGGTACCGCACAGGAGGAAGCCTTCACTGTATTGAAAGATAAGTTGACACATGCTCCTTTACTCCAACTTCCTGATTTTAATAAGACTTTTGAGCTTGAATGTGATGCTAGTGGAATTGGATTAGGAGGTGTGTTATTACAAGATGGCAAACCTGTTGCATACTTTTCTGAAAAATTGAGTGGGCCTAGTCTGAATTATTCTACTTATGATAAAGAATTATATGCTCTTGTTCGGACTTTAGAAACATGGCAACATTATTTATGGCCCAAAGAATTTGTTATACATTCTGATCATGAATCTTTGAAACATATTAAAAGTCAAGCTAAACTGAATCGTAGACATGCTAAATGGGTTGAATTCATTGAGACTTTCCCTTATGTCATTAAACACAAGAAGGGAAAAGAAAATGTTATTGCTGATGCATTG
>NW_021255437.1:0-1102 GCF_002162155.2 Triticum dicoccoides | reverse complement strand
TAAACAATTCAGTAAATGACTGAAAAACAGCAAATGATGTCAGAACATGTTGGAAATTGATGACGTCGCTATGAATGCTGCATATTAAACGCAAAAGAAGTCAGGCAAATAAGTTTAAAAAACATTGAAGTGCCCGTGTAACAGACGAGTTCTCGTCTGAAACCCTTATACTCCGAAAGACATTGTCCAGTTTGTACACGAAGTGCGTCCATTTTTTGCCGTGACCCTCTCTACTCTTTCGCTCATGCTATGCAGGTGAAATGATGATACCATGCCAAGTTTCAACATTTTCAGAGTTCATTTTGTAGTGATTTTCAATTTCACGGTCATTTAGCTCTCTAAACAATTCGGTAAATGACTGAAAAACAGTAAATGATATCAGAACGTGTCGGAAATTGATGACGTCGCTTTGAATGCTGCATACTAAACGCAAAAGAAGTCAGGATTTCAAATAAGTTTAAAAAACATTGAAGTGCCCGTGTAACAGCTGAGTTCTCGTCCGAAACCATGATACTCCGAAAGACATTGTCCAGTTTGTACACGAAGTGCGTCCAGTTTTTGCCGGGACACTCTCTACTCTTTCGCACATGCTATGCAGGTGAAATGATGATACCATGCCAAGTTTCAACATTTTCAGAGTTCATTTTGTAGTGATTTTCAATTTCACGGTCATTTAGCTCTCTAAACAAATCGATAAATGACTGAAAAACAGCAAATGATGTCAGAACATGTTGGAAATTGATGACGTCGCTTTAAATGCTGCATGCTAAATGCAAAAGAAGTCGGGATTTCAAAGAAGTTTAAAAAACATTGAAGTGCCCATGTAACAGTTGAGTTCTCGTCCGAAACCCTGATAGTCCGAAAGACATTGTCCAGTTTGTATACGAAGTGCGTCCAGTTTTTGCCGTGACCCTCTCTACTCTTTCGCTCATGCTATATAGGTGAAATGATGATACCATGCCAAGTATCAACATTTTAAGAGTTCATTTTGTAGTGATTTTCAATTTCACGGTCATTTAGCTCTCTAAACAATTCGGTAAATGACTGAAAAACAACAAATGATGTCAGAACGTGTTGGAAATTGATGGCGTCGCTTTGAATG
>NW_021255436.1:0-2512 GCF_002162155.2 Triticum dicoccoides | reverse complement strand
CTATACATATAGAAGAGGAAGAAGCCGTGCGTACGTCGTCTGCTGTGATTCTCATTCTTGCTCGGACACAGTTCCACGCAAGTGCATACTTCCTCCGTTCGAAAATACTTGTAAATAAATAAAATGGATGTATCTATAACTAAAATAAGTCTAGATACAACTATTTGGAGGATAAGTATTTTCGGACCAAGGAAGTAGGAGTACCTGTTAGTACTAGTTTAGACTAGCCACAGTGGAAGTAACTTCGGTAATAACATCGAGTCCAACTCAGCAAATTTGCTTAGGTGGCAGTGAGTTAATGAGGAGAGATGTAGTACTAGTAACTTAGCTAGTTACTGTAACATCACATGTCCCAATGCAATATGAGTCTATAACATAATAAATGAAGCTTTGCATGTTACCACACTTATTTTACTATCCACTATTGAGGTAATAACATAGTCTAGGAATATGTGTATGCTACTAGTGTATGTTACTCTCCATTGTGGCTAGTCTTATACGTTGCTAAGACAGCAGCAGAGTTCGAGACACATCGAGACACCTTCGTATGGTCTCTATGTAATTTATCTTACCTGCTGATGTGGAGCAAAGCAATTGTGCCAGGATAAGCGGCTACTTTTGAGCCTCATAGCTGCAAGATCATCGCAACAAAGAACAAATGCAGGCATGTAGAGTAGTTTACTAGTCACGCATGTACAAAGTTGGGACGGTGGTAGGCGCCATGCTCCCCAGGAACTTTGACAAAATAACCACGAGACCTACTCCGATTCCTCCCTCCAGATTTATTAGGCCCTTTTATTTTGAGCCAAAGTTTGATCATAATTTAACTAATGAGATGTTATTTATAAGTCACAAAAATTATACCATATAAAACCTCTTTCAAACACAAATTCAACAATCGTGGTGCAGGTCAGGTCTACTTCATTCCTCCAGGCCCTTCATCCGCCCGATCCTTCTTACTTGCCCAACTCCGGCAAATTAAGTCCGTATTTTGAACACGCCTCCATTCGTGGAGTAACCCAAGCTCCAATACGGCCGACCACATGCACGTGCACCCAATAAATCCATCTTCCTCGTCTCCGCTCCGACCAACACACATGGACGTCGTCGATTCCCGGCGAGCAACAGCCGATTCAATCCTCACGCTCGCGCCCCAATTTCACCCGACCGGAGACCGACAAGCCCTCCACCCTCCTTCTTTCTTCCAGATCCCGGCTCCCGTGCTATATTCTTGCCATTAACGGAGTCGCAGTCGCCGGGGACAGTGTCCCACTCGACAAATTAAGTGTGTGCTGCACGTCCATGCATGTGCTCGGCGGCCAAGCCGGCAAGCCCTTCAAACCAAAAATATTCTTCCTCTCTTTCCTTGTTTTTAACAATTTACCTAGACTATGTACGTGTACCCCGTCAACATGCATGCAATGCAATGCACCCCACCAACATCTCCTGCATGGCGAATCAACCTGTGGTTGAGTTGGTTAGGTGGACAGTGGTATCCCCAACCCACCAGGGTTCAAATCCTGGTGCTCGCATTATTCCTGGATTTATTTCAGGATTTCCGGCGATGCGCTTTCAGTTGGAGGAGACGTTCCCGTCAACGACGAGGCGCCTGAGGTGACTTCGTAAATCTCAAGATGATATGCCGGCTCAGTCTTTCGGAGGTGCTCATAGGGGTAGGGTGTGCGTGTGTGCATTCATAGGGATGAGTGTATGCGCGTGTATGTGAGCGCTTGTGTCTGTACTGATGCTCAAAAAAAACATCTCCTGCATGCTTCGATCGGCGCCTTCGGCTACAGCTCCCCACTCACCTTCACGTGGCATCAGGATCATCCTCATAGTCGTCTCCGACCAACATGCACGGCCCATGTCGACTTCCCAACCAAGCACCGGTCGTATGTACTATGTGTCTCCAACTCCACGCACCCATACCCTCCCTACACCGCCCACCACCGACCCGTCCGCCCATATCGACATTATATTGGCTCTCGTCGACGTCCATTGATCTCGCCCCCTGAGAAGAGGGTGATCCCTTCCCTGAGCACGTTTGCGTGCTCTCTATCGTCGCCACTCGCCGGTGTCCTCCTCCGTTCGTCCACAACGGTCCACTCGGGGGGACGGCTGTCCTCCTAGGTACTCCCTCCGTCCGGAAACACTTGCCGGAGAAATGGATGTAAATAGACGTATTTTAGTTCTAAATACATCCATTTTTACCCATTTCCATGACAAGTAGTTGCAGACGGAGGGAGTACTCACGTATTCTTCTCTAGTATAATATGATACACATTTTGTGTCACCGGTTAGTTTCCCCACATCTCTTTCCTTCTATCTAGATAGCCTACGTACATCATATCCTCTTCTTTTACTATGCATATAGCTCCTTCATTTTTTTGTGGGTTTGTTTTCCCAAATTAAAACTTTCTATATTTTGAAAAACCTTTAGGTTAGCATGTGTTCAGTGATTTTTAGAACAAGTGCTTGCTGTTGTTGAATTGTCATGTCTGCAAAAATATAA
>NW_021255435.1:0-665 GCF_002162155.2 Triticum dicoccoides | reverse complement strand
TGTCAACTACATGATCATGCTAAGCAATATGACAATGATGAATGTGTCATGATGAACGGAATGATGGAAAGTTGCATGGCAATATATCTCGGAATGGCTATGGAAATGCCATAATAGGTAGGTATGGTGGCTGTTTTGAGGAACATATAAGGAGGTTTATGTGTGAAAGAGCGTATAATATCACGGGGTTTGGATGCACCAGCGAAGTTTGCGCCAACTCTCAATGTGAGAAAGGGCAATGCACGGTACCGAAGAGGCTAGCAAGGATGGAAGGGTGAGAGTGTGTATAATCCATGGACTCAACATTAGTCATAAAGAACTCACATACTTATTGCAAAAATCTACAAGCCATCAAAAACCTCGGCACTATGCGCATGCTCCTAGGGGGATAGATTGGTAGGAAAAGACCATCGCTCGTCCCCGACCGCCACTCATAAGGAAGACAATCAAATAACACCTCATGTTTCAAATTTGTTGCATAATGTTTACCATACGTGCACGCTACGAGACTTGCAAACCTCAACACAAGTATTTCTCAGTTTCACAACTACTCAACTAGCATGACTTTGATATTATTACCTCCATATCTCAAAACAATCATCAAGCATCAAACTTTTCTTAGTATTCAACACACTCATAAGAAAGTTTTATTATTAATCTTGCAT
>NW_021255434.1:0-2811 GCF_002162155.2 Triticum dicoccoides | reverse complement strand
TTTTTTTTTGCACAAGACAAAATTCTTAACTTTTTTGCCTCAAAATTTGCACGTAGCATTTTGTAGGTGACTAAGAAAAGACACAAAGTCTGTCTTGATTTTTTTGACATTTGAATTTCTCATTACTTCGACAATTTATTACACAGTGGTACATCTGTGAAAATATGTTAGCTCCTTGATGTACATTGATATAATTGTTTTCTACTTTATGGATGTTAGAGAAATGATCTTCACATTGTATATACATGTACTTCAAGAGTACAAAATAAACGAATAGTTGCTACCGATATTTACACTAACAAAATAGTTAAGAGAAAGAATAAACAATATATTATTAGGCAAGAGAGACCCAAGACCCATGTGCTACATCAAAATTGAAGACCCATGTGCTACAAAATGACATGTCAATGGAAGACACATGTGCTACAAAATGACATGTTAGTATCAATTATGAAGCAATGCCAATTAGATTCTAACCTTTGATGAGTAATGCTTACAAAATGATTCTTCTATGCAATATGATGAAGATATGCCACGCTTTAAATAACTATATCAAAAGAACCACACATTCCAACCAATGTGGCAATCCCAAGTAGAGCCTAAGAACTCAACTGGCATAGAACAAGTGATAATCGTTAGAGACTAATGATTACGAAAAGAATTATAGGACAACAGAGCAATAAGACAACAAAAAAATAGTTACAAAGAAAACGAACATCGTCCAATCATCATGTAACTAAAGAAATTGTGGCCTAAGAATCGAGTATAACTCCATACTTTGAATGCATATTTATATATTTCTCCTACATTTTATACTAGTCCATGTGAATGCACGGGTTGACGACTAGTATATATAAATCCTTTAAAATTTTAAATGGATGTCCAGGAACGATCTCAAGTTCTATCGTACAGGGTACTAATAGGGATGCTGAGAAGAGATTATCCATCATTAAAGCTATTGACATTACTAGTAGATGTTCTTTGTTGTCAATCTCACTATGGAGAAAACTTATGTTGCCCTGTATTTAGCTTTCCTAGGCCAATGTCCGTGCATTGCAACGGGATGTAATGTACGTTAGCTTGTGATTTTAATGTGAGTGTGTAAATAAATGTTTATCAAATCCTGCCCGAGATTTACCTTATATTTTGATGAGAAGATTGATAAGTAAATTGAAGTGGAATTGGTTCAGAATATAAATAAATTAAGGTGGTACTAGAATATTATATGAGGAAGGTTGAAAGAAGAAAAGTGAAACATGGAACCTTAGATTTTTTTCCTAAAATCTAAAAAGTGGGTATGCACTATATGAAGAAAAAAACAAGCGGCCGGCTCTCACACACGATGCTTGCAGTTTCGTCGTTCAAATTTTGTCTATATTCATGAGGTCGCATGTACTAATAGGATGGTCACGTGCGAAGGTCAGCGCATTTAATTCCATGTCTGTTGGATGTGCATGTGTATTTATTCGGTTTGTCAAAATTTCAAAAGGTCGTATCTTTCAAACCATGTGTCGGAATTCATATTCGTTTTCACCGTTGGAATTCCCGCGATGAGATCATTACTAGATCCGGCATGGATATGTTTTGATTTTTTATGCCAACTTTGGTGTTATATGGTGCAACTCTATTACTCTGTCGTGCAATTTTAGTACAGCATGGTGCAACTTATTTCAAAACAAATTTTTTAAGCTGCATGATCGAAATTCTTATGAGATTTGTAACCTAGCAACCATGACAACCATTTTTGAGTGATGTGCAACTAGTCTACTACCCCGGCCAACTACATAGTAGTCAATGTGCAACTCTCCCCTCCTCTATTCGTGGATGATATAGTTTTTCACTGTTGTCATACCATGTCCGAGCTTCCTTACCAGCTATATGTGCAACCTACTCTGTTGTTTCAGCTACTCCCTCCTTCCATCTATATAGGGCCTAATGCGTTTTTCAAGACCGATCTTGACTATTGACAAGATTAATAGTACATGACATGCATAATGTGAAAATTATATCATTAAAAGCTCCTTTCACATACGAATTTGATGGCGTGCTTTGTTTAAGTTGCATGTCATATATTATTGCTCTAACATTTGGTCAAAGTTAGTCTCGAAAAATGCATTAAGCCCTATATAGATGGAAGGAGGGAGTAACTTTCTAGTAGTCAATGAGAAACTCCGCCACCTTCATACTTGTGGATATGTAGTTTTAGTTGGCGGGGCCAATAGACGAAGTTGCACATAATCTGCTTGGCGGTTGGTCAGGGCAACAGATAAAGTTACACATCTCACCAACATGGATTTGTTAGATGGTGAAAAACCGCACATCCATAAGACCATGAGGGTAGAGAAAGTTGTCTATATGTGAGACCCTAAATATGCAGATATAACTTGTTGGGGTGGGAAGGAAGGGGTGCTAGCAATGAGAACTACAAATCTACAGGTATGGCGAAAGTTGCATCTCGACCATTAGGCAGTTGGCCGGGACAATTTTCGAAGTTGCACATCCACTGCTTGGCAGTTGACCGAGGGAGTAAATAGTGAAAACGACACTTCCAACTAGAGGGTAAACGTTGCACATCAACTACTAGGAAATTCGCTAGTGCAGCAGACGAAGTTGTACATCTCACTTGATAGTGGGTAGTTTGGGGCGAGGTGCCATTGGTGAAAACTGCACATCCATGGATAGAGAGAAAGTTGCACATCCAAATCGATATTGCTAGATTCATTGTGAAATGTAGTTTCATACTATATATATATATATATATATATATATATATATATATATATATATATATATATATATATATATATATAT
>NW_021255433.1:0-525 GCF_002162155.2 Triticum dicoccoides | reverse complement strand
TCATTTTGGAGCTAGCTAAGCATATGAAGTCATTTAGGACCTAAAATATGTCATTTCTTAAGCATATTATATCATTTTAGAGCTAGCTAAGCATATTAAGTCATTTTGGAGGAAAGGATGCTAAGTATAGGTCATTTTAGAGCTATCCTAGGTTAAATATGTCATTTTTAAGCTAGCTAAGCATATTAAGTCATTTTGGAGGAAAAATGCTAAGTATAGGTCATTTTAGAGCTATCCTAGGTTAAATATGTCATTTTGGAGCTAAGTAAGGTTATTATGTCATTTTGGAGCTAGCTAAGCATATGAAGTCATTTTGCAGGAAAAAATGCTAAGCATAGGTCATTTTAGAGCTAGCCTAGGTTAAATAGGTCATTTTGGAGCTAAGTAAGGTTATTATGTCATTTTGGAGCTAGCTAAGCATATGAAGTCATTTAGGACCTAAAATATGTCATTTCTTCAGCATATTATATAATTTTAGAGCTAGCTAAGCATATTAAGTCATTTTGGAGGAAAGGATGCTAAGAA
>NW_021255432.1:0-778 GCF_002162155.2 Triticum dicoccoides | reverse complement strand
GTTTTGTTGTCATTTCAGTCATGTCAGGTCCATGTTTTCATGGCTTGTACTATTATCTTTCTGATATAAATGCGACATGTGTTCCCATGCAGAAAAAAAGAAGAGAAAACTGATAACCAAATGATAGAAAGGTCCATTAAAACACAGAAACTCACAACGTAGTAATAGAAAAAATGCCAAAAATTGAGATGCCATGTACCCAGGATTACTACAGGAATTAAAACCACGAAGACAATAAAACATGAGGTATGACCTCATGTTTGGTTCACTCCGAAGTTTATTAAATTGAGATATTCCAATCTATAGGAACCATAGGAATTTCATGAGGATTCTTGGATGGCAATTCTTATGTTCTGAACATTACAAAAGGAATATTTCCTACAAGAATCCTAGTTCTCCAAAATTTATATTGTTTCTTTTGTTCTAGAACCGGCCAAAGTAATTATCAATTGAAACTTCCAACTATGCAACCACTTTGAACATTGCTTTGAATAAGCTGCCATGGCGTATTGTAAGTGTCACCATGCAACCTCTTTGAGCATTGCTTTGAGCATGTCCACCTAACAAAGCACTCGATCTCCCTCTGGAAATACATCTGGCTGGAGATCCCGAAATAAAGAAAGAAGGACATAGACGCACGGGTTTTTGCTAGAGCGTTCGTGCCCAAGAAAAAGAAGAGTCACATTGGTGCTCACCAAGGAGAGGACCATCACGTACATTGTTTGTCCGTGGAGTCCGAGACTAGGGCAATGAAACAAAGGCGACGCTACGCGTCCAC
>NW_021255431.1:0-1428 GCF_002162155.2 Triticum dicoccoides | reverse complement strand
TGTCCAGTATGTTGCCCCGGTCCGATTCGTTCAATGGCAATGGCTCCGCCTTTGGTGAGCCACCTTCGAGGTCTGCAAAGCTGCAATATTAGTGCTGGAGCCGCGTCGAGCTCGCGTGATGTGGTGATCCATCATTTTATTTTCTTTGGTGGGTGTTGTGGTCGTGTAGGAGGCAGGTGACAAGCAATTGTGTCAAACTCAAGGGTTTCTTCGGTCTTAATTGTAGTTTTCTTTCTTGGCTGATGTTTCTTTTTTGCAAAGGCTACCGTTTTGTTGTCATTTCAGTCATGTCAGGTCCATGTTTTCATGGCTTGTACTATTATCTTTCTGATATAAATGCGACATGTGTTCCCATGCAGAAAAAAAGAAGAGAAAACTGATAACCAAATGATAGAAAGGTCCATTAAAACACAGAAACTCACAACGTAGTAATAGAAAAAATGCCAAAAATTGAGATGCCATGTACCCAGGATTACTACAGGAATTAAAACCACGAAGACAATAAAACATGAGGTATGACCTCATGTTTGGTTCCCTCCGAAGTTTATTAAATTGAGATATTCCAATCTATAGGAACCATAGGAATTTCATGAGGATTCTTGGATGGCAATTCTTATGTTCTGAACATTACAAAAGGAATATTTCCTACAAGAATCCTAGTTCTCCAAAATTTATATATGTTTCTTTTGTTCTAGAACCGGCCAAAGTAATTATCAATTGAAACTTCCAACTATGCAACCACTTTGAACATTGCTTTGAATAAGCTGCCATGGCGTATTGTAAGTGTCACCATGCAACCTCTTTGAGCATTGCTTTGAGCATGTCCACCTAACAAAGCACTCGATCTCCCTCTGGAAATACATCTGGCTGGAGATCCCGAAATAAAGAAAGAAGGACATAGACGCACGGGTTTTTGCTAGAGCGTTCGTGCCCAAGAAAAAGAAGAGTCACATTGGTGCTCACCAAGGAGAGGACCATCACGTACATTGTTTGTCCGTGGAGTCCGAGACTAGGGCAATGAAACAAAGGCGACGCTACGCGTCCACCGGCCTATTACTGAAATTATCCGCCGAGGATCCCTAAGCTTTTAGCCGCCCGTTTTAGTATGCGCGTCCCTCATGCCCCCCCTCATTATTCCCACAGGATGCGCGTTGTTGCAGAAACAAGACAAAAAACTTGGCCCCGGCCCCGACAGAGCTAGCGTGCAGGGGCTAAATTGAAATGCTTGGATCGAACGCAAATCGAGGTCACCGAGGGACCCTGTTTGGAAAACAGGCGCGACCTCTACTCCAGCATGACGGCGACGAGCTCCCACGCCGGGCACTCTTTTGACGATTTCTCTACTCCCCCAATGCTTTCTGCAACCGGGGATATGTGTCTGAAGCAAGACCCATGTTGCTGAAGAAAAAAATCTTCGCTACCGAACCA
>NW_021255430.1:0-4003 GCF_002162155.2 Triticum dicoccoides | reverse complement strand
TCACCTTATTATTGGGCCAGGCCCATGTAATTTCGAAATACATAAGTATAGGCTATTTTTAGAGTCCGTATGAGTGGGGAAACAAGAGATAGGGTTGATTTCGGACCCCTCCACCAAGGGCCACGAAATTCCCCCCTCTTCCTCCATATATACAGCCCTTAGGGCATCGTTTAGACTTTGGGTTTTGTTTAGATTAAAAGTTCGCCATAGCTGCAACTTCGCGTACTTCGTTTGTGTTCAACGACCAGACAAAGGCGTCACAGAACCCCACCTTGATCAATAAAGCTTTCATCTTATATTCGCAATATCCAGATTGCAATCTTAGTTTCTTGCTTGTTCTTCGTTTGCTCGCAGGAAACAGACCCTCGTGGTCAGGTTGATCGTGCTCCGGCGTGGTCAATAACCTCTCGGAGTTGGTTTAGCGATTGCTAAGGCGCGACGTCCTCGCACGCTCGTAGTCGGATCATCAAAGTCGACTTCCACCAAAACGAAATCCACCATCTCATCGAAAGACGGGACACCTTTGCCTCTATCAAGTGGTATCAGATTTCCAGGTTGCTCGGTGAGATTTTACAGTTTTTCGTAGTTTAGATCGAGTCTGTTCTTCATACCTACAGTCCACGAAAAAGCCACAAAAAAAATTAGGGTTAGTTCATCATATCCGAACCAATCTGAGCCTTTGCATAATCTTTTTAGGGTTTTGCTTTGTTGAATTTGCGGTTGCATCGTCGTGTCTAGTTGCTGGTCTTAGAGTCTAGTCTTTTAGAGTTTCGAGTTCTGGTCATAAGTTGTCACGCCGCCGCCGCACCATCATCATCGCCCCTACCATCTACCACCACCGCTTATCCGCCACCACTCCGAATCCGTATCCATATACCACCACCAATCCGTGTCCATATACCACCACCGATCCATATCCATATACTACCACCGCTACCACCACCGCTGCCATATACCACCACCATATATCCACCACCAATCCGAGTTCCTTGCATATTAGGTTTGTTTTCGAGATCCATCTAGATTCTGATTCGTGTTCCTTTGCCGGAGTAGGTTTCGGAAAAAAAAAGAGTCGGGTAGCCACGCTCCGTTTAGGCCCAAAATTTTTCGAAAACGCATTTTTCGAAAAAATTTCTGGCTATCCTATTTTTAGGTGTTTCTGAGTGTTTTGAGACAGGTGCCATTATAGGAAGTTTTTTTTGACCCGTTTCCAGTTTTTGGGTCCGGGCAGTCGAAAAAAAAAATTGGTCGAAAAAATTTCGTGCCCATCCTGTCCGTTTGAGCTAGGAAGAGTTTTGAGACACTCGCCATTATAGTGATTTTTCGCAAAAAAAATGAGCGGAAAAAGAAATTCAGAGTGTGCTTTTCCCTTGTTTACGTGCCGCGCCGTGATTTTGTTGGTGTTCTGGGCTCGCGTCTCTAGCACAGTCTAGCCTAGGACCAGCACAGTACCGTCGTTGAGCGTTTATTCAACTTTGCATCTCTGAATTGATTATTGCTGACCCTTTTTGCTACCATACTATAAGCCTTCCCAGCTCCACATACATCTACGTCGTGTGTTTGACTCTCCCTGGTAATCGCTCTATCCAAGCTTTGAGAGTTTTTGACTACAACGGTTGCCGATCACCGCCTGCTGTTGGGTAAGAACTGGTAAGAATTTGAGATTTGCTTGACGGATTTGTGATACACCACCACCACTTCTTAGTAGTCTGTAGGATCATATTCTTGTGTGTTTCTATTGCTGCTAACCATGCCAGGATCACAAGCCGACGAGATTGACTGGGAGAACTTATCGAACAAGGAGCTTCATGATAAGTTTCAGCAAATGATGACTGAACAGGTACAAGATGTGCTGAACAATTTTGAAGAGGCCATGGAGAAGATCACTGGCCTTGAGAAGACGTTCGAAACAAAGCTCGATAACAGATTTAATGAACTGCTTGCGCGTCTTCCACCACCGGCTGCACCTGTCGCACCTCTGCAACAACAACAACTACGCCCCCTTCCGAATCAGTATGGACGAGCACAGCGTGTTCCTATTGAGCCAGGGCAAAATTCTGGTGCCGCTACTACTGCTGTTGGTGTTTCTTTGGCTCCTGCTACTGCTGCTGGTGGTACCCAGGAGGATGATGAGTATGCGGGCGATTATGAGGATGAGGTTGATCAAAATCAGATCTACGAGCAGCCACCAGCACCACCACCAGCAGGTCGACCTCAGGTATATATTCGTAATGGTAGGCCTGCACCACCACCTCAGGTACGAGATGATGTCCATATTCCTAAACTGAAATTTAATATTCCACCATTTGAGGGTAGATATGTTCCTGATATATATCTTACTTGGGAGTTAGAAACTGAACAACGATTTACATGTTTACAATATCCTGAGGAGAGACGAGTTGCTGCTACTGTTTGTGCTTTCACTAGTTTTGCATGTGTATGGTGGTCTGAACATTGTAGATTATATCCTATTCCAACTACTTGGGCTGCTTTG
This sequence comes from Triticum dicoccoides, assembly GCF_002162155.2. Classification (NCBI taxonomy): domain Eukaryota; kingdom Viridiplantae; phylum Streptophyta; class Magnoliopsida; order Poales; family Poaceae; genus Triticum; species Triticum dicoccoides. Next base: position 1,509 of record NW_021255430.1, on the reverse strand, counting down.
AAAACTGCTATGCGTACGCGTTGGGTTCCACCATATTATCAATGTGAATTGCTTCAAAAGTTGCAGCGTTTAAGACAAGGGAAAAATTCTGTAGAAGAATATTATCAGGAATTACAAACTGGCATGATTAGATGTGGTATTGTTGAGGAGAATGAAGCTATGCTTGCACGTTTTCTGGGTGGATTAAATAGAGAGATTCAGACCATTCTAGACTATATGATAAAGACTAGGCTCCCGATCTTTCGATGAGATGATAACTATCGATTTGGTGGAGACGACTTTGACGATCCGACTACAAACGTGCACGACGTTGCGCCTTAGCAATCGCTAAACCAACTCCGAGAGGTTATTGACCACGCCGGAGCACAATCAACCTGACCACGAAGGTCTATTCCTGCAAGCAATCGAAGAACAAGCAAGAATATGATAAAAGCAATCTGAATATTGCGAGTATATATGAAGTATTGATAAAGGTGGGGATCCGTAAGCGGTCTTGGTCTGGTCGTTTGACACAAACGAAGTACACGAAGTTGCAATGGCTAACTTTTAACTAAACAAATCCCAAGGAAAAGCTACTAGATGGATCTACTTATATAGGAGCAAGGGGTGGCGGCCAAGGAGGTGGGAGGACGTCCCAAGGCAGCCTAAAACTAAATCTAGGTCGTACAAGGCCAATGGGCCCAAGTGGAGGTGATGTAACACCTTTGGACTTGTAGTTTGACTCGGATTCTGCTGCAGCATCAGATTGTTTCGTCCACAACTCAACGCTCCGGACGAATTTGAAGGTGATTCCAATTGGGTTGGAAAGTGCACGAAATCTAGTTTCCAACAAAAAAAGAATCACCCAATTCGGAGTCCGTATGAAAAACTTGTGAGCGTTTTGAGTCAGGTATGTCTGTGCAGTCCGAATCTGAATCCAGAACGTGAGAGACTTGGACTCTATCTTCTCTTGGGCCAAAAGTGACGTGAGAGAACTTTTTGGACAGCAAATAAACATCTCTTTCTTCCTTATCTTCATATGTGGATTGTACAAATGTCCCATACACCTGCAATTAGACAAAACACAAAAGTGTGTGAACTATTTTTGTTCTGGATAACATAAATAGATTATTGAATAGCTTGCACTAGAAATCACCTGACAAATATGCATATATGCAATATTTTTGGTCATATCCAAGGTAGTCATGTCCTCATCATCCTCCCCTTCTTGAAAATAAAGCCGTCCTCGGCGTTGCTTAATCTGAAATGTGGTTAACAAAAGAGACAAGGTGTACATGTTGTATATGTATATGTCATCCATTTTTACTTCCCTTGATTTTTGCGTATATGACACATGAATAGATGAGTAACTTGCATAGTTCATAAAATCTAAAGCCAAAAAATTAGCACAAGAAGTAGAAGGCATGAAAATATTGCAACTCAGTTTGCACATATAAGTGAAGCTCTTATTCATTTCAAAAGATTGACAATGTTCATCATTAAACCATCCCAACATTGGTGAATAAACCT
>NW_021255429.1:0-395 GCF_002162155.2 Triticum dicoccoides | reverse complement strand
AAGAGTGTTTTTCAAAGGAAGACCTGGATAAAGCTGCTTACATATTGGGCATCAAGATCTATAGAGATAGATCAAGACGCCTGATGACACTTTCAAAGAACGCACACCTTGACATGTTTTTGAATGAGTTCAAAATAGATCAGTCAAAGAAGGGGTTCTTACCTTAGTTGTAAGGTGTGAAGTTGAGTGAGACTCAAAGCTTGACCACGGCAGAAGAAAGAAGAAGGACGAAGGTCGTCCCCTATGCTCTTGTCATAGGCTCTATACGGTATGCCATGCTGAAGTACCGCACCTAATGTGTGTCTTGCCACATGTCTGGCAAGAGGGTACAAAGGTGATCTAGGAGTGGATCACCAGATAGTGGTCAAAATTATCCTTAGTGGAATAAGGAAATG
>NW_021255428.1:0-1073 GCF_002162155.2 Triticum dicoccoides | reverse complement strand
AGACGGTGCCGAGTCCATGGGAGTGGACATCATTCATTTTGTGTTAAATAATGGATGAGAAATGTCTTAGTTCATGTGCTATATGAACCGAATTCCAATGTTGGAGACTTGTACTACAACATGTACACCTAGTTGAATCTATTGGTGCATATATGTGTACCTGGTACCTTGGGTTATAAATCACATTTGGGTTGTAACTCTAGTTATGTGCTTCATGTTCTTTATGTGTACTATCACAAGTAATGTTCACAGATTATTCATGATATTTTTGTACATAAAGGTGTGTAAGAACATAGTATTGAAACTAGTATTCACAAGTACTAGTTTTGAAATGCCAAGATGGATTTGAAAGTGGTGGGATGCATTGGCAATGGCTGGTGGTTGATGTGTTCTCTTCTGATTTGACAAAGATGTCCAGTACGCCTGAAGTTGGCTTCACATTTCTGGTGCAGATTTCATTAGATCAAAATTTTGTTCATGAACTTGCTTATTCATCATTTCTTTGAATTAGCTTTTCCTTGTTAAATCAGCTTCCCAAATATTCATGCCCTGTATATTTTTTTGTATATTATCTTGGAAAATCCATGATGTTACATCTACCATATATTAGCAGCTATGGTATTTATATGTGATGGATGAAGCTGAAAGTGTTTTATTTTTTAGGGGAAAAGCTGAAAGTGTTAGCATGAATCGATCAGGTACGGAGGTACATGATGTGTGTTCTTTCCGTTCCAAACTGGGCCAGCACGTTTCTTAAGCAGGTGATGACAGCTTTGCAGCAATACCATACTTACGTGGGGTGTTCTCTGCGAATTTTAAAGGATTGGACATTCTAGTCCCATCCTGTACCTACATACTTCATCCAATGGATGAGCTGTGCAGGGTGCAGCCGGAGCACTCCATGCATCGGAGTACTCGATACGCTCTCCCCGAGGCACCTGTGACGCGGACCTCCGCAACCACTTCGGTCGCTACGGGGACATGGCTGACATCTTCATTCCCACGTATCGCCTCACTGGCCAGCCCCGCTGCTGCGCCTTTGTCCAGTTCTCTAACCCCAGTGACACCTGCCG
>NW_021255427.1:0-417 GCF_002162155.2 Triticum dicoccoides | reverse complement strand
AGTTGCATGATCTCATAGTCATAGGAACATGTATAAGTTATGGAGAAAGCAATAGCAACAAACTAAACGATCATCGTGCTAAGCTAACGGATGGGTCAAGTCAATCACATCATTCTCTAATGATGTGATCCCGTTAATCAAATGACAACTCATGTCTATGGTCAGGAAACATAACCATCATTGATTCAACGAGCTAGTCAAGTAGAGGCGTACTAGTGACACTCTGTTTGTCTATGTATTCACACATGTACTAAGTTTCCAGTTAATGCAATTTTAGCATGAATAATAAACATTTATCATTATATAAGGAAATATAAATAACAACTTTATTATTGCCTCTAGGGCATATTTCCTTCAAAGGCCTGTCAGGGGCGCCACAAGCTCGGGGGGCGCCCAGGGGGTAGGGCGCATCCTGTT
>NW_021255426.1:0-1326 GCF_002162155.2 Triticum dicoccoides | reverse complement strand
TTGCGCAACAATGTAGGGATGGAAAGACCATCCCGTCAACGGTCTCAAAAAATTCCTATGTCTTAGCTACTTGAGTCCCTTGAAGCTTATTCGACAACACAACCCACTAGAGATAATCAATGAAGGAGCGCCAATACAAACCGAGCTCCCTCCATTGCCACGGCCTCCTGAAGCTCAAACAGACGTTGCGGGGTCTTGGCCTCGGACATGCAGTCAAACTGTTGACACACCAAAAGTCTCTTGTATTGATCACCCCACAGAGAGTGGCCAGCCTGCTCGAACACTACAGACATCTGCCCAATGAGAGGAACAATGATGCCAAGTTTAGATCGCTTAGGCTGACCAACCACAGAAGGAAACACAGCTGGATGTGCACAAAGGAGTATAAGTGGCAGGCCAGAATAAGGAAACCAAGTAGATTGGGAATCACAATATTAGACACCTCTTGAGACCGCTTCAAGGCACTCTTGGTGTGAGCGAAGGACTTGGAGGTCACGAGCAACGTGGTGACCACTCTCTAGGGAGGTCGCCTCTTGGACTTTGAGGTCTTCCAACGACGCTTGAATGACCGCCAACTGACCTCGGGCATCATCGACCTGCAGCCGGAGGCCATCCCCAGTTGCTTTCCCTTCCCGCAGTTGGGCACGGAGTTCCTTAGTCATTCCTTTGTTCTTCTCCAATGTCCCACCTTCCACATGGAGCTGCTCCTCGCAGGACCGCACGTCCACAAGCTTCACAGCAGCAGCGTCATGGGTGCGGCTTGTCTCCTTCTAGGAAGCACCGAGAAGATCCTTCATCCCCAGCAAGCGATCTACCGCTGTCAACAAGAAAGCAGGTTCAACACAGATAACACTCATAGTCCAACCAGCCCAAAAGGAGAATACAACAGGACTTGCGAATGATGTCTGCTAAGGACCTTTCAAGTTGGGAAACACGACTCTGCTTCGTCCCCACAACTTGGTAAAGTTCGCTAACCCGCATAGCAAGATCTGATCTTTGGGAAAGCAAATCTTAAAGACATAGCAATAAAAATCCAGCGTCAAGCACATTACGACAAAATTGACTTAAGACTCAGGGGCTACTACATGGGATGCATTGCGCTAACATTAGTTCCGGCAACCGTCGATTGTCTGACCACCCCCAAGGCGTCCTTCCGGGCCTGGGCCATATTGCCGCTCCTAACAAGAGAGGCCCACAGACGACCCAGCGCAGGAGGAGCTATGAGTCAGCCATCAAGCAACAGTGAGGAGGCCAGAGGGGCGTAGCACCACTCACCACGTCAGCCTCCGGGGCAGGTCCTGTGTTTTGAATTTCGGCCGAAAAAAA
>NW_021255425.1:0-405 GCF_002162155.2 Triticum dicoccoides | reverse complement strand
AGTTTTCTTGGTTATGTGTTGACGGATGGATACAACTGGATGTAGGGATTTTAGTTTGGGTGAGATATATTGCTTCCCCTGTATCCCCAACACCAGATTGCACAACCATAAAGTTTCGGGAGTTTATAGGTGGGAATTCAATTAGCTCCTAGAATATCTTTCTGACAGATGCATGATATGGGATTGGGTAAATCTCTATCATATGTTTGTTTCCGGCTTATTCTGCAAGTCAAATCCTTTGTTTTGTTTTATTTGTGGTATTCGAGTTGCTTCGAAGCCAAATGTTGAATCCATACCTTTCCTAAACGGTGTTCTCATATTGCTATGTGAATACTAATCCTTCTTGACCATCGAGGTCGTCATGTTAATTCTTTTCCAACCGGCGTGCTTCTCTTCAAGTGGATC
>NW_021255424.1:0-719 GCF_002162155.2 Triticum dicoccoides | reverse complement strand
CAGGACGACCTGTGAGCATACCTACAGACATAACTCTGTTAGTCGACTTCCTCGCCGAACTCTTTTTCAAAGTTCGTTCAAGCACTTACTAAAAATGCCGCGTCGAAGCCGCCGATTCTCCTTCACGGAGTCTGACAGCTGGGCACGAACATCCTTTAGTTCCTCGCCCAGCTGGGTGTTGGCATCTTGGAGATTATTCTTCTCCTGCCTCACCTTCGTAAGCACGCTCTCGCCAGCCTTTAACCGGCGCAAGAGTTGTTGCTTGTCCGGATCTACTCCGGCGCCATCTGCAATGTTATTGTCAGATTTGCACACACGCCGCACTTCATAACATACTTATCTTTCGAAGCATATATTACCAGAGGGGGTCTCCTTGGCCTCCCCTGTCGCGGCTAGTGCGGCCTCAAGTTGGGCTTTGCACTCTTCCAGCTCCTGGGACAGTTGGGTATTCTTTTCTGTAAGATCCTGCATAACAGATGATCCTTAAATCAGTTATTCTAACTGTTTCAAGTCTCGGGGGCTACTGACATATATAACCATCAAATTTTCTCACCCGTATGTCTTTCACATACTGCTCCGTGGCTCTGGCTAGACCATTTTGAGCGGCACGGAGGTACGCATCTCCCGAATTAAAGGCGTCCAATGCCTCTTGGGAGAAACAAGCGTTGCGAAGAACTGTCCGGCGACGCCTGTGATTCATGGCACTCTCCACCTCGGAA
>NW_021255423.1:0-968 GCF_002162155.2 Triticum dicoccoides | reverse complement strand
CCCGCCCTTCTTCTCCCTCAACTCAAGCAGCTCGACCTCTTCGACGTTGGCATCTTGAAGAAGGCTATGGAGCACCTGCTCCGCAGCTGTACTACGCTTGAGTACCTTTGTCTTCGGCAAATCCACGGGTTCATGAGCCTCCACATCGCCTCGATGAATCTCCAATGGATTTATGTGTCTTGCTGGCCCCGCAACAAGACATCAATTGGGAGAAGATCACTCCAGCTGTTCCATGTTATGGTTATTGAGAATGCGCATTTCCTTGAGAGATTGCTTGTATCTGATCTAGAAGGTCCAATAAAAATCAGGGTCATTGACGCGTCGAAATTGACAGCATTGGTGTACTCGTCTGCCAAATTCTCCGAACTCTTTATTGGATTCGTAATTGTTCACGTACAACACTCATCTTCTTCTTCGTCTTCTTGAAATTCACATTTTTTAATTTCTTCTTGATGTATTTACGACTGTCATCTAGAAAATGAATCCCACAAGCTTGACCCAGTCTGTGCGCACAATGAAGATCTTGGCAATAAAATCTATCGGCCCCAATCTGGATCAAGTTATTTGATTCCTTACATGCTTTTCGTGCACGGAGAAGCTACTCATCAAGGTGAAACTTCTTTCCTATTAGTAACGGTGATCACAAGGTAGCTCAATTTTTTCGTGATTTTCCCAAATTATGATGACAAGTGTAGTGTTCAAAACTGCATCTACGCACTGCACCAAAAGAAATGTTTTTAGTATTATTTTTTCTCACATGATCACCTGCATCGTTTTTTGTTGTAGTACTAGTAGCCTAGGCAAGTCATAGTGGCAAGTTACTTAGACTAGTAACTCTATGGTTACCCTAAGAGCAAGTACTACCTCCGTCCTGGTTTACTCTTCCTATTTTGTAGTATCAAAATTTGACCATAGATTTAACTGACAAAATGTTAATGCATGTCACTAAAAACTATATCGTTGGATTC
>NW_021255422.1:0-398 GCF_002162155.2 Triticum dicoccoides | reverse complement strand
GGACTCCAACTCCATCACCTCACGCCCGCAGCTATTCTGCATATTGCGGGTTTCGTAGCTCTTTGCGAGCTATTCCTGGGCATCGAGCCCCATTTTGCACTGTGGAAGAGGTTATTCTGCCTCGTACCCCGCTCTTATGAGGGGTCCATATATCAAGTGGGCGGTGCCGAAATATGGCGCATCGCCGGGACCAGATATCCATCCAGAACCCCTAAGAAGGCGTCCGAGGACTGGCCTTCAGAATGGTTTTATGTAGAAGACGCTCCGCTGCCGGACCCTGTTCGGATCGGCCTCCCGGAGTTCAGCAATGCTCCTCTGAAGAAACGCCTGAGTTGGCGCCCGCGGAGCCCCTAGCTGGAGGAAGACAAGAGCGTCCATTATTTGATGGGCCGGATAAG
>NW_021255421.1:0-793 GCF_002162155.2 Triticum dicoccoides | reverse complement strand
ATTGCGTCAGCATTGCGTCACTATGACGTCAGCAGGTCAACAGACGCTGCTGGTGGTCAAACCTGACCAGTGGGGTCCACTGGTCAGTGACTGGGGCTGATTAGTGTAGCTGACATGTGGGCCCAGTCAACAGCCACGTCAGCTTAGTCAAAGCTGACGCGTGGGGCCACTAGGATTAGTTAAAAACTAAACAGAAACTAATCTAGGATTAATTAGCAGGTGGGGCCCTGCTGTCAGTGTCACAGGGTTAATTAGCAGGGTCAAATCCCGGGTCAGTGGGGTCAAACCCACCGGCGACATGACGCCGGCGAGGCCCGAGATGGCGGCGCGAGCCGGAAACGCGCTACAGGGCACGGGCGAGGCTGTGCTTGGGCTCGTTGGAGAGCCCTTGCTGGTGCGCATCGAATGGTGGTGGTGGCCGTGCCTGTGGTGGCCGGTACCGACGACAGCGAGCTCGTGAGCGGCGGCCGGAGTTCGGCCAACGGCGGGTTAGGCGATGCAGGGCGCTAGGGGAGGCGTTGGTGCGTGCTACGTGCTCCTTGTGAGGCGTGGAGCACGATAGTGTGCTCGGTTGGGCGCTACGGTGACCGTGGCCACGACGGCGACATCGCCGGCGGCGTGGAGCTCTCGGCCAAGGTGGGGCTAGGGCCTAGAGGTCGAAAGAGACCCGGGAAGAAGGGGGAAACGACTCGGGGGCTCACCGCGGTTGCAGTGGGCGTCGAAGCGGGCTCGGGGACGCGCTGGAGACGGCGAATTCGTCGGCGATGATGGTCGGAGCCCGAAGAGGGGAACG
>NW_021255420.1:0-433 GCF_002162155.2 Triticum dicoccoides | reverse complement strand
TGAAGAAATTGTAGAAGTTCTCAAGGTGTGGTCACTTTGGAAAATCCTCAAGAAGTGATGATTCCTCATCCCATGACTACAAGAAGAGGCTATGCCACAAATGCAAGAAACTTGGTCACTACATTCAAGATTATCCTCAGTGGGAAAAGGAATCAAAGAAGAAGAAATACAAGGATTACAGTTCTGATGACTCAAAGAAGAAGAAGAAATGTTCAAAGTCTTCATCATCGAAATCCTCAAAGTCTTCATCTCAGAAGAAGAGAAGCTCTAAGAAGGCTCAGGCATTCATTGGCGAGGAAATGGACTCTGAAGCTGAATTTGAGGAACATGAGGAAGAGGAGGCATCTGAGGAGTCAGAATCTGGTGTGCCAGCCTAGCCCTCACTACTGCATTCATTAGCAAGTCCATCTTCAACTCTAAACACTAAAAAAAA
>NW_021255419.1:0-1280 GCF_002162155.2 Triticum dicoccoides | reverse complement strand
TCGTCTTCCTCCCCTCGCCCCGAAGCTGCTGCGTGCTCGCACGCGCACGGCCGCGCGGCCACCTCCTGCTTGCCGACGAGCTCCTGGCCGCGTGGACGACTCCCGCAGGCCGTCCCGATCCCCCCCTGCTCTCTCTCACTCTCTCCCGACTCTTCCCTCCTCTCCCTCGCTCTCTCTCTCACACGGCCGAGCACCACCGTCGCCGCCATTCGCCGTAGCAGCCATCTCCGGCCACCCCTCGCTCCCCCGACTAGCTCAGAAGCTCCGCCACGACCCCCTCTTCCTCCCCACCGCTCCACAGCTCCCCGGAAGCCCTGCATCGCCGCCACGTCGCCGTTCCCCTCTTCGGGCTCCGACCATCGTCGCCGTCGAATTCGTCGTCTCCGGCGCGTCCCCGAGCCCGCTTCGACGCCCACTACAACCGCGGTGAGCTACGCCACCGTTTCCCCCTCTCCTCCCCCTCGTTCCCCCACCGTAGCCTCCTCCCCACCACGGCCGAACCTCCACCGTCGCCGAGCTCGCCGTCGACGCACTCCGGTGACCATTTGGTCACCCCGGCGAGTCCAACGAGTTCGCAAGACCCCGTAGAGCATCCCTAGCGCCTCGCTTCCCTCGACTTCGAGCTCCAACCCTGTTCCCGTGCACGACCGAACCCCGGCGGCCGCAGCCGAGCTCGCCGCCGTCGACTCCGGCCACCCCGACCCCAACGGACTCCGCCAAGAGCTGCGGGTTGTCCTCAGCTCCACTCCGGTGGTCTCCGCGGCCCATTTGGTGGCCGAAATGGCCAAAACCACTCCCGCCGCCGCGTCGGGCTCGCCGGCGGCTAAACGCCGGTGCAGCCGACCCGGGTTTGACCAAGGGTGGGCCCTGGTTGACTCCCCTGAGTCAATGACAGGTGGGGCCCAGCCCTGTTAATTAAACAGGATTAGTTTTAATTAAATTTTAATTAAAATAATCACCCTGACATGCGGGACCCACTGTCAGGTTTGACCTGGACCAGTTCCGTTGACCTGCTGACGTCACACTGACGTCAGGCTGACGCAGTAATTGATTTTCTGGATTTAATTTAAATCAGGAAATTCCAGAATATTATTTAAACTTCAAAAATTCATAACTTTTATTCTGTAACTCCAAATTGGACAAATTATATATGAAAAATGATCAGAAAAATCCAATCTATCCATCTGTACTATTTTCATGCATGATCAAACAAGTTAAATTGATGTTTTAAGCAGAACAAGGAAAAGCACTTTAAAAGGCCATATTTGAATTTGAAATTT
>NW_021255418.1:0-846 GCF_002162155.2 Triticum dicoccoides | reverse complement strand
TCTTCGGTCAAATGTTGGGTCCCCCGGCCCCCATGCTTTGGTACCTTATGTTCCGCTATATCGACTAAGGTAGCGGTTGGAGAACTACTGCGATTGTGTCACGGTTCTTCTAGACGAGCACCTCAGTAGTGAAAGCCAAAAACTGACTGTCATGATATGGCGAGAGACTGGTCGCTGTTCGGGATGTCTCAAGTTCTTAAAGATTTTTTCCGCTTCAGGCAAGGAGTCGGCCTTGTTCGGCTTAGGCGTGTATAGCGCCCCAAATTCGGCCCTCCGAATACCAGGGGCTTCGCCAAAAATTTAAAATCATAGACTTCTATGGCTAAGTGAGAGTGATAAAGCATTATAGTCCGATTGCCTGGTTCATTGCGCTGAACACCTCCCTGGAAGGACCCAAAATTGGGGTAAAGAGTGTTCGGGTTTATCCTGAACACCGCAATACTAGTTACATGGGGATAGAAGCCGACGACTGGCCAACTCTCAGATTTTATAAACGGCCGCACAGAAGGTAATATTTTAAATTAAGAAAGCGTCGCATGGCGCAAAAGAACTCGTTTCATATTACAGGATCACATGGGCATGTTCATTCAAAAATTACATCCTTGGCACACTCATCTGCCACTAAGCGGGAACCCTTCAGGACACTTTCATAGTAATTCTCGGGGCAGCGATGCTCCTTGCCCTTTGGCGACCCCTCCCTCACCAGCTTCACGGCGTCCAGCTTCGCCCAGTGCAACTTCGCCCGGGCAAAAGCCCTGCATGCACCCTCGATGCAGACGAACCACTTGATGACTTCAAGCCGTGGGCAGGCTTCCACAAGCCGCCTCACCAGACCGAAGTAGCTGT
>NW_021255417.1:0-1312 GCF_002162155.2 Triticum dicoccoides | reverse complement strand
CCCCCCCCCCCATCTTGGAGGTGCACTTTGCCATTTTCTAGCTACGTCGGTTAAGCATTCTCGGTTTTCTAGTTGTGTGTGCTGCTCCTGCCTTTCCTTAATAAATTCTAGTAAATTATGCTATCTAATTTTACCATGCAATCTGTTGCTCTAGTATATATGTTCTACATGTCGTGCAATGTGGTGCTCACTTATTATCTATTTGGTTAATTAGTTGTCGTCTTCAGTTGACTGTTTGGTTTGGTTCTGCAAATGTGATGTTCAATTCTTCAGGCTGCAATTTTGTATTGTATTCCATGTGAGAAATAAATTAAATTTATATTTACAAAATACATGAGAAACAAATACAATTGCTATATTTTCAAGTTGTCAAGCGGAAAATTAGCATGGGTTCCACGGGGGTCCAGGCTAATAATGCACTACTGGCTCGCTACCATGCGGATGATACCAAAGAGAGGACAAATTGTTAGTTACACTAGAAAATGAAGAACATATCCATGAAGGTGGCGGTTGGTGTTGCTTTACCGAATGCACCTCAAGCAACCATCCATGGCAATCCGATTCCAGATGGCTATGCTCATGTCGGGGTGGACAAAGTTCTGCCGGGATATGACTCGCTAGAGCTTGACATTCCTTGAGGTGAAGGGGAGCAGACACTGGGTGAAGTCATACTTCGTGTCATCGTATGAAGAAAGGAATGCATCGTGTTTCCAAACTCGGCGCCAAGGACACCTCTAAGTCCACCCCACCTCGAGAGGGAGCCTAGCGTGAGTCCATATCGATCTCCGTCGTGTTAGCCAACTCCACCTCCTGTGTCCGAGCAGGGCCAAAAGCCGAAGAAAGCTACAAATAATAAAGCTAACGACGATCCTCCTACCAAAAAGAAGTTATCTTATGATATGACTGATAAGGAAACCATAGAGGACATGGTTGCCGAAGTGAAGTTCCATTCTACCCCGAAACCGCCCCTGCCGCCAAAGGAGATAATACCTACAAAAACCGTAAAGCACTTTGTGGAACTTCTTTAGCAACCCCCGACACATGTCGAGAATAGGCCATCAGACTATGAGCGCTCTATTAAGAAGTCATATAAGGAACAAATGTAACAGTCGAGACGTAGAAGTAGTAATAAAAGTGGGAAAACAGTTCCCCGGCTTGGAGAACATGCAATGCAATTGATCCCCCCGCTGAAGGAGATTACCGATAAGGTAACCGATGCTGCTAGAGAAATGGGTATTAGTGTTGATCAACTCCTAGGCACCGAGGAAGTCCCAGTGGCTGATGTAGCATGGCAATATGTCCCCGGAATACT
>NW_021255416.1:0-408 GCF_002162155.2 Triticum dicoccoides | reverse complement strand
ACCCCAAGGTGCGATTAAGTGTCTGTCAACAACACTCACCGTTTTGGCCGATTCTGGCCGATTTCTTGGACTATTACTCAGTGTTTTGGGGTCCCAGAGCAATTTCCACGATTGATAATCCCCGGGGATCATTTACGTGTTCGTCGTCAACACTCATAGTTTTGGCCAATTCTGACCCGTTTCATGGACTATTACTCACTGTTTTGGTGTCCCGAAGCGATTTCCATAGTTGTTAAACCCCAAGAAAAGATTACGTGCCAGTCATCAACACTCGCAGTTTTGGCCAATTCTGGCCCGTTTCATGGACTATTTCTCACTAATTTGTGGTCCCTGGGAGATTTCCATGATTGACGATCCCTTGGGTGCGTTTTTGTAGCGTTCATGAATAATCCTTGATTTGTCCGATTC
>NW_021255415.1:0-521 GCF_002162155.2 Triticum dicoccoides | reverse complement strand
GGTCCCGAAGCGATTTCCATAGTTGTTGAACCCAGTGTGCGCTTACGTGTCGGTCATCAACACACGCGGTTTTGGCCGATTCTGGCCCGTTTCGTGGTGTACTACTCACTGTTTTGGGGTCCCGGAGTGATTTCCATGATTGACGAACCCAGGGGTGCGTTTACGTGTCGGTCATCAACGTTCGTGGTTTTTGTCGATTCTGACACGTTTCGTTGACTATTACTCACCGTTTTGGTATGCCAAATGATTTCCATGGTTGTTGAACCCCAAGGTGCGGCTACGTGTCGGTGATCAACAATCATGGTTTTGGCCGGTTCTGGCCCATTTCATGGACTATTACTAAGTTTTGGTGTCCTGCAAAGACTTCCACGATTGAGGAACATCGGGGTGTGTTTAAGTGTCGGTCATCTACACTTGCAGTTTTGCCGATTCTGGCCCGTTTCATGGACTCTTACTCACTGATTTGGGGTCCCTGAGAGATTTCCATGATTGATGAAACCCGGGGTGCGTTTATGTATCGT
>NW_021255414.1:0-414 GCF_002162155.2 Triticum dicoccoides | reverse complement strand
TTTTTTTACAGTCTGCATATTCTGTTGTATAGTGTTGGGACTTGCTTAGTAACATCTTCTATGTACATGTATCTGATTAGTAACACCAAGAAATTTCCAAGAGATTTATATGTACTAACTGATTCCATGATGCTAAACCATATGTTGTTGTAGAAGATATCCATGTTATACATACATGTGCAGACTTTACAACACACACATCGTGAGTAGATAAGTTTCAGTCTCTATTTCTTTATTTAAGCAGAATATATGGCCTTACATGCATCTATTTCCAATCTCATATAATCGAAAGAATCATGTTATATGATCTAATACCTTAGAAAGAAAAGGAAGGGATGAGGGTATGCCCTAATTAATTCTAAAATCACATTCGATAACTAATGTCTTTCTTTTATCGTGATGAGATGATTATGA
>NW_021255413.1:0-1949 GCF_002162155.2 Triticum dicoccoides | reverse complement strand
AAAAGAAAAAACAAACACACGCAACACTCATGTTTAACTCCATTGAGACAAAATAGCGAACATGTGTCCTTAAAAAAAATCGAACATGTGTTGTGCATGCCGCTCGCATGGGCCATGCTGCTCTCCCGGCCATCGCCCATCAGGATCACCAGCCATCAAGCACCAGGATCACCAGCCATCAAGCACGTACACGCATCGGCGCGGCCAGTAGGGCCGAGGACAGTTCGGCATTGTAGTTGAAGATCAGTTCTCTGAACTCTTTCTCTCACGAAGAACTCGAGTGTTTGCGCTGCGTTCGGCCTCTGCAGTCTTTTCCCTTTTTCTTCTTATTCAGTCAAGTGCTTCAGAACAGAAACTACAAGATACCCGGTCCACGAGCGGGCTGATTGGACGTGCCATCCCACGTCCTCCCGATCGCTAGGGTGTGGTCGTCACACGTTTACAATCGTGCCATCCCATGATCCACCTGTGACGGCTCAGCTAAACAAACTAACTGAAAGTCTGAAACTACGCCAAGTCGGGAACAGATTCCACGCTGCATGGCCCTTTATTTTAGCTAAGAAAAAACTAGAGGATAACAAACAGCTCAACAGGATTATTTGCTGACAACTCACCCCCTTAAGCCTGTTGCACAGTCTTCACTTCAACGACACCGAGCATCTTCCTCATCTCAACAAATCTGGTGCGCCCCAATGCCTTGGTTAGAAGATCAGCAAGTTGATCAGTTGTTCCAATGTGCTTCACGTCAGCTCTTCCTTCCTTGACGCACTCCCTGATAAAGTAAAACTTAACATCAATATGCTTGCTCCGGTCGTGATGCACCGGATTTTTGCTCAGTGCGATAGCTGACTGGTTATCAACCATAAGGTCGAACATGGCCGGAGCTTTCCCTGTCATTTCCCCGAGCAATCTGCTGAGCCAGACCCCTTGACAAGCACCGCTCGCTGCTGCCACATACTCCGCCTCGCAGGATGATGTGGTCACTATCTTTTGTTTCTGCGAGCTCCATGTCACAATGTTCTTTCCAAGCATGAACACAACTCCAGAAGTGCTCTTTCTGTCATCTATGTCCCCAGCATGGTCACTGTCACTGTAACCTGTCAGCACCAAACCCTTTGCACCGGCCCTGTAGCAGCATCCATACCCCTTAGTACCTTGTATGTACCTAAGAATTTGTTTCACTGCCGTCCAATGCTGCTTGCTTGGTGCCTCCATGTACCTGCTTACAATGCCGACGGCACATGCTATATCAGGCCTTGTATTGACCAAGTAACGAAGACTGCCGATCACACTCCTGTACAAAGTGGCATCGACAGCTTCAGCTCCGTCCCTCTTGCTGAGCTTGAGGCGGTATTCCATTGGAGTTGCACACGGTTTGCATTGCTCCATGCCTGCAACCTCCAAAATCTTCTGAGCATAGCTGCTTTGACAGATCTTGATCTCACCACTTCTCTGCTCAACTTCAATACCCAAGTAGTAGGACAGTAGGCCGAGATCACTCATTTTGAACAGCCGTTGCATCTCCTGCTTGAACTTGTCAATATCATCCTGACTAGTCCCGGTAATCACCAGATCATCCACATATACTCCCACCAACAGGAAGTTCTTGTGGTCACCACGCCTATAAACAGCATGTTCCAGTCGGCTTCTTTTGAAACCCAAGGCTTGCAATGATTCATCCAATTTAGCATTCCAGGCCCGTGGTGCTTGTCGCAGCCAGGCCAGGTCGCATCCTTTGGACAGCAGGCACACGGGCTCAGCACACTGTAGGTTCAGCTTGTACAGACGGTTTGTTGAGCGCTTGACACGCGCCAGCAGCCGTTCCTCTTGGTTGAAGATCGCGAGGACACTGCGCTTGATGACGATCTCGCAGCCCTTCTCATCTAGCTGTCCGAGCGAAACAATGTTACTCCGAAGACGGGGAATGTAATATACCTCGGAGAGTACAC
>NW_021255412.1:0-1082 GCF_002162155.2 Triticum dicoccoides | reverse complement strand
GAGCAGCAGCTGATTTGCCGTTTCATGAAGTATCCCTTCTTGCCCTTGCCCTTCTTGAAACTAGTGGTTTCACCAACCATCAACAATTGATGCTCCTTCTTGATTTCTACTTTCGCGGTGTCAAACATCGTGAATATCTCAAGGATCATCATATCTATCCCTGATATGTTATAGTTCATCACGAAGCTCTAGCAGCTTGGTGGCAATGACTTTGGAGAAACATCACTATCTCATCTGGAAGATCAACTCCCACTCGATTCAACTGATTGTTGCACTCAGACAATCTGATCACAAGCTCAACGATTGAGCTTTTCTCCCTTAGTTTGCAGGCTAAGAAAATCGACGGAGGTCTCATACCTCTTGACGTGGGCACGAGCCTGAAATCCCAATTTCAGCCCTCGAAACATCTCATATGTTCCGCGACGTTTCGAAAACGTCTTTGGTGCCTATACTCTAAACCATTTAACTGAACTATCACGTAGTTATCAAAACGTGTATGTCCGATGTTCGCAACATCTACAAACAATGTTTGGGGTTCAGCACACTGAGCGGTGCATTAAGGACATAAGCTTTCTACTGTTCGCATAATCGCTACTATCAACTTTCAACTATATTTTCTCTAGGAACATATCTAAACAGTGGAACTAAAGCGCGAGCTTACGTCATAATTTGCAAAGATCTTTTGACTATGTTCAGGATAATTAAGTTCATCTTATGAACTCCCACTCAGATAGACATCCCTCTAGTCATCTAAGTGATTACATGATCCGATTCAACTAGGCTGTGTCCGATCATCACGTGAGACGGACTAGTCATCATCGGTGAACATCTTCATGTTGATCGTATCGACTATACGACTCATGCTCGACCTTTCGGTCTCTTGTGTTCCGAGGCCATGTCTGTACATGCTAGGCCCGTGAAGTCAACCTAAGTGTTTCGCGTGTGTAAATCTGTCTTACACCCGTTGTATGTGAACGTAAGAATCCATCACACCCGATCATCACGTGGTGCTTAGAAACGACGAACTTTCGCAACGGTGCACAGTTAGGGGGAACACTTTCTTGATATTTTAATGAGGGATC
>NW_021255411.1:0-581 GCF_002162155.2 Triticum dicoccoides | reverse complement strand
GGGGGGGGGTTGCTGAACAGTGAGTGGTGGCGTTGCCTCTGGATGAACAGGGACACGTGGTGTGGAGGGCTGAATGAAAAGTAGACAGTGGAGGGGTGGCCGTGGAGGGGTGGTTGAACAGGACCCCGTGGTGTGGAGGGCTGGATGAACAGTAGACGGTGGAGGGGTGGTTGAACAGTAGCCAGTGGTGTAGCGCACGGTGGAGGCTGGATGAAGAAGAGATCGTGGAGGCTGGAGGAGGTCGACGGTAGTCTGTGGAGGCTGGAGGAGGTCAACGGTGGAGATGAACAGTATCCCGTGGAGTCCCGTTTTGCGGTACGCCACACCCCTCCCCCCGTTTCGACCGTAGCGCTCCAACACAAGTCCATTTCGTCCGTTTTGCGGTATGCCACACCCCTCCCGATGAACAGGACCCCCATTTCGACCGTAGCGCTCCAACACAAGTCCGTTTCTTCCGTTCTGCGGTGCGCCACACCCCTCCCGATCAACAAGACCCCCGTTTCGACAGTAGGAGGTCCGTTTCCTCCGTTTTGCGGCACGCCACACCCCTCCCGATGAACAGGACCCCCGTTTCGACCGTA
>NW_021255410.1:0-1345 GCF_002162155.2 Triticum dicoccoides | reverse complement strand
CTTGTATGTTGGGTCGTGAGACCCGTACCTTCGTGTATGTTATGTATGGCTCCCTGAGCCTTAAATAAAGTACTTGTGTCGTAGAGTCATGTTGTGATGCTTCGTTGTATTTGCACATATCGAGCATATTGTGTGTATGATTGAAATGCTTGGTATGTGTGGGATCTGACTATCTAGTTGTTTATCTTTAGTAGCCTCTCTTACCGGGAAATGTCTCCTAGTGTTACCGCTGAGCCATGGTAGCTTGCTACTGCTCTGGAACACTTAGGCTGGCCGGCATGTGTCCTTCTTCGTTCCTGTGTCTGTCCCTTCGGGGAAATGTCACGCTTTGAGTACCGGAGTCCTGTTAGCCCGCTACAGCCCGGTTTACCGGAGTCCTGCTAGCCCAGTGCTACAGCCCGGACCCACTTGCTGATGACCGACACGTTCGAAGCTGGGTCATGGATGCCTGTCCCCGTAAGTCTGTGCCACTTTGGGTTTACGACTAATCATGTCAGCCCGGGCTCTTTATCATATGGATGCTAGCGACACTATCATATACGTGAGCCAAAAGGCGCAAACGGTCCCGGGCAAAGGTAAGGCGACACCCGTGGGGATACCGTGCGTGAGGCCGCAAAGTGATATGAGGTGTTACCGGCTAGATCGATGTGACATCGAGTCGGGGTCCTGACAGCGTTGGCATCAGAGCCGGACTGCCTGTAGGTTCTCCAAGCCAAACTGGTCGATGTTGAGTCTAGAAATTCTTTAGTTATATGTAGGGGAATTGTTTGTGGGTTGGAACGTAAGGCTCTTTTTACTCCTTTATCTTATGACATTCTGATCTGAGTCAGTCCATTCTTCCACCGGGGGTTAAGGAATTAGGATCTATTCTCTCTATCAGGATCTCGTGTTACTAATCAGTAGTACCTTATAGGTATGAAGGATACAAGCCTAGTTCAGTTCTTTTACCATATTATGTTGCTAGGATGGTCTCAGAACTTTGATATGATGATGTTAAGTGTGTATGAAATCCTTTGTCAAATGTCTCAAAATCCTTCTTGAGCATTTACAGCTGTTATGCTGCCGAAATTTTGCTAGAAATTCTAATGCCTTTGCATTATGATTGTGCTTTCAGATGGCCACTCGCGACCTCAATCAAGTGGTTCGCCTGACTCGATGCCTAGATGTACCCGGCCATACTGCCAAGTTGGTCAGGGTAATGACTGAGGCTGGATACCGCTGGTATCCTGAGTACACGGTCGAAGAGCAATTCCGAGACTTTAATCAAAGCCAGTATCTCTGCACTGTCAGGATATTTCCATCTTATCCTGGATCCACCGAGCCTCTTCACTGCTCCTATGGACTC
>NW_021255409.1:0-1365 GCF_002162155.2 Triticum dicoccoides | reverse complement strand
CATACTGAACGCAAAAGAAGTCGGGATTTCTAATAAGTTTAAAAAACATTGAAGTGCCCGTGGAACAGATGAGTTCTCGTCCGAAACCCTGATACCCCGAAAGACATTGTCCAGTTTGTACACGAAGTGCGTCCAGTTTTTGCCATGACCCTCTCTACTCTTTCGCACATGCTATGCGGGTGAAATGATGATACCATGCCAAGTTTCAACATTTCCAGAGTTTATTTTGTAGTTATTTTCAATTTCACGGTCATTTAGCTATCTAAACAATTCAGTAAATGACTGAAAAACAGCAAATGATGTCAGAACATGTTGGAAATTGATGACGTCGCTATGAATGCTGCATATTAAACGCAAAAGAAGTCAGGCAAATAAGTTTAAAAAACATTGAAGTGCCCGTGTAACAGACGAGTTCTCGTCTGAAACCCTTATACTCCGAAAGACATTGTCCAGTTTGTACACGAAGTGCGTCCATTTTTTGTCGTGACCCTCTCTACTCTTTCGCACATGCTATGCAGGTGAAATGATGATACCATGCCAAGTTTCAACATTTTTAGAGTTCATTTTATAGTGATTTTCAATTTCACGGTCATTTAGCTCTCTAAACAATTCGGTAAATGACTGAAAAACAGTAAATGATATCAGAACGTGTCGGAAATTGATGACGTCGCTTTGAATGCTTCATACTAAACGCAAAAGAAGTTAGGATTTCAAATAAGTTTAAAAAACATTGAAGTGCCCGTGTAACAGCTGAGTTCTCGTCCGAAACCATGATACTCCGAAAGACATTGTCCAGTTTGTACACGAAGTGCGTCCAGTTTTTGCCGGGACACTCTCTACTCTTTCGCACATGCTATGCAGGTGAAATGATGATACCATGCCAAGTTTCAACATTTTTAGAGTTCATTTTGTAGTGATTTTCAATTTCACGGTCATTTAGCTCTCTAAACAAATCGATAAATGACTGAAAAACAGCAAATGATGTCAGAACATGTTGGAAATTGATGACGTCGCTTTAAATGCTGCATGCTAAATGCAAAAGAAGTCGGGATTTCAAATAAGTTTAAAAAACATTGAAGTGCCCATGTAACAGTTGAGTTCTCGTCCGAAACCCTGATAGTCCGAAAGACATTGTCCAGTTTGTATACGAAGTGCGTCCAGTTTTTGCCGTGACCCTCTCTACTCTTTCGCTCATGCTATATAGGTGAAATGATGATACCATGCCAAGTATCAACATTTTAAGAGTTCATTTTGTAGTGATTTTCAATTTCACGGTCATTTAGCTCTCTAAACAATTCGGTAAATGACTGAAAAACAACAAATGATGTCAGAACGTGTTGGAAATTGATGGCGTCGCTTTGAATG
>NW_021255408.1:0-390 GCF_002162155.2 Triticum dicoccoides | reverse complement strand
CTACCTCAAGATATGCCGAATTTAGAACCGACGCCATGATTGGGAAATGGACCTTTTTCTTCAAGGATGATCGACTACTAAAGTAGAAGGAAACAACACCAATGGGTTGTAATAGTTTTCGTGCAGTTTCCTCGTAATCAATGAGGCAACTTTCATATAATTAATTAATAAAAATGACAAATATTTTTGCTTTACTTACAAAGTTCACCGGTTAGTCCCGTAATTCCGGCACAAAAAAGGGTATACTAGAATTTCTCTGCATGTTCCTGTAGTCGTGTTATGGAATCTTTCAATACCTAGCCCATCTCTTCTTTTCGTGATGCAACACCATAACCGACAAGTACCACCATGAGTAGTAGGAATATACGAGGCATCTGGATAAGAGGAGAG
>NW_021255407.1:0-408 GCF_002162155.2 Triticum dicoccoides | reverse complement strand
AGAATGATCATGTGCAAGAAAGTGATGGCGATCCATGGCTGCACGGTCTAGGTAAACTGTGGTAAGAGGGACATCATGGGGGCGTATCGCCACCTCGAAGTGAGCCGCCAAACGAGAAGCAAAAATCCCACCATGTTTTTTCCCTTGAGATTTATTAAGATGGAGGCGATGAGCCACAATAGCTCCCAAGCTATAAGTGTTGTTGCCCTCTATTGCACGACGTAAAACAGCAATGTCTGGTGAACTAAGTGCGCCCACCTTCTCCCTAGCAAACAAGCATTTGGTAATAAAAAGTGCAAAGTAACGAACATGAGGAAAATGTAAGCCACCGGCAGTGATGGCTAACACTCTCCTCTCATCACCCACTGTCAAAGTGCGACAGAAATCCTCAAACTCAGCCGGCCTAGG
>NW_021255406.1:0-386 GCF_002162155.2 Triticum dicoccoides | reverse complement strand
GCATCCTTTAAAGCTATATCAGGACAACCAGAAACTGCTGAGGAAGCGAGCAATGCTACAATTGCAGAAAAGTCAGGTCCTTCTGCTTCGCGTGCTAGGCTCCGTGTTTTACCACTTTATGCAATGCTACCAGCTTCGCAGCAGCTTAGAGTATTCCACGATATTCCTGAAGGGGAAAGATTAGTTGTTGTGGCAACTAATGTTGCAGAAACATCTTTAACAATTCCTGGCATAACATATGTGGTCGATACTGGAAAAGAAAAGGTTAAGAACTATGACCATGCTACTGGGATGGCAAGTTATGAAGTACAGTGGATAAGCAAGGCATCAGCATCCCAACGTGCTGGGAGAGCTGGAAGAACTGGGCCTGGGCACTGTTACCGTCT
>NW_021255405.1:0-2025 GCF_002162155.2 Triticum dicoccoides | reverse complement strand
GGGGGGGTAAAATAAGATGACCTTTGAGTCTGCAGAACCCAAGGGAAAGAAAAGGCTAGGTGGCAAATGGTAAAACCAAGGTTGGGCATTGCTGGACAAGCTTTAATCAAGGCGAAATATCAAGGGGTTCCCATTATAACCCAACCGCGTAAGGGACGCAACAATCCGGGAACATAACACCGATATGACGGAAACTAGGGCGGCAAGAGTGGAACAAAACACTAGGCGAGAGGCCGAGCCTTCCACCCTTTACCAAGTATATAGATGCATTAAGATAACATAGCAATATAATGATATCCCAACAGGTAAATAAAAGTTCCAACAAGGAACGGCTCCAATCTTCCACCTGCAACTAACAACGCTATAAGAAGGGCTGAGCAAAGCGGTAACATAGCCAATCAACGGTTTGCTAGGACAATGGTGGGTTAGAGGTTCAACATGGCAATTGGGAGGCTGACAAGCAAAAGGTAGGCATCGTAGCAGTGGCAAAGCAAAAGAGCGAGCAAACTAGCATAGCAAAGATAGTAGTGATTTCGAGGGTATGATCATCTTGCCTGCATAGTTGTCAGAGTTGGCTGGATCCTCACAAGCAAACTCAACGGGCTTCTCGGTAGCGAACTCGTCTCCCGGCTCTACCCAACAAGACAAACAAGCAACAAGGATACAATCAACCACGGGCAAGACCAAGCAATATGATGAAACGACGATATACTATGCGGGATGCGATGCGGGATGCAAAATACAAGATATGAAAGGAAATGCATGAACCTGGCATCAACTTGGAAAACCAAGTGTGCCACTGGATAGAGGGGTTGAAATCGCTTGAAAACGATATAAGGATCATTGGAATTGGAGCTACGGTTTGGAAATGGCGAGCGTTTTAAGATATAACACCGGTCTGCGATTTACAGCAAGTAGGCATCTAAATGCAATGAAATGAACATGCTACAACCACCAAACATGAAAACAAAATACATGCCAGTGATCTACACAAGATGGTTGACAAAACACTAGCACTGAGCCATAGGCAAATTCATCCATTAAGAGGTTCAAACAAGCATGGCTAAAACGCAAATGCAAAACAGATTTCAGACTTAGTGAAATTAACACTAGTATGAAATTTCAGATCACGATGCTCTCTTCGGAGCGGCAAAACAACATGATAGAAAACCTGAACATGACAAGTAAGAACATGGCATGGAGCTACTCAACAAGCTTAACAAAACACCCAAAGTGACCTGGGGCCAAAAGGGTTCACAAAATACTCTACCGAGCTCACGAACATAGCTCGAACACAATCAGTTTTCAGACTTAGTGAAAACTGAGACACGCTGAAATATAACTCACGAAGGCATGTAAACGAGCTCGATGCACTCACTACGGTGCAAGTCATGGCAAGGAAAGCATGTAACCAGCAAGAAGGCACAATGTGCTAGCTACACATGGCAAGAACGAAGGCATAGCATGCATGGATCACTAACGGTAGCATCGGCAAAATCGCAAACAAGTTGACGATCTGCCCAGATTAACAACGAAGCAAAAGTTGAGCTCGATTGAGTCAACCTAGAGCACTCCACATATGTAAACAAAGACATGGATGGATAGAGCATAACATAAATATCAAAACTCCCTTACTGATCATCCTCAAAAGAGGCACGGATCACTAGGAAACAAGCTGGACATATAGCATCATGAACTAAAATATCCCAGACTTTGTGAAAATCACTAAGTCTCTAAAATCAGCAATCTCAGGTACCTCTCTTCGCAAGCTTGCACAAGACAACACACACATCCTAAAAATGCATGGGTGGCACCTCTGGAAAGAAGGCAAAATGCTTAACAATTCATCCCAAAGGGTCACAGGCATATCATGCACGAATTAAACATGGCAAAAATGACAAAAGTGCATGATGAACTAACGGATCTGCAATTTAACTCACGAAGCCTCCTTCTAACAGCATTTTGGGCATGAAGATGACCTCAAATGCAAATGATGCAATGGAATGAAATGATGTACATGTCGAG
>NW_021255404.1:0-909 GCF_002162155.2 Triticum dicoccoides | reverse complement strand
GAGTCAATCTACTTGTCACGGACGTGATGCCTATATGTATGATCATGCCTAGATAATCTCATAACTATGCGCTTTTCTATCAATTGCTGGACATTAATTTGTTCACCCACCATAATAATTACGCTATCTTGAGAGAAGCCACTAGTGAAACCTATGGCCCCCGGGTCTATCTCTTATCATATAAGCTTTCAATCTACTTTTATTTGCATCTTTGGTTTTCCAATCTATATCATAAAATACCAAAAATTTATTTATCTTATCATATTATCTCTATCACATCTCACTTTCGCAAGTGGCCGTGAAGGGATTGACAACCCCTTTATTGCGTTGGTTGCGAGTTCTTGTTTGTTTGTGTAGGTGTGTGGGACTTGTGAGGAGCCTCCTACTGGATTGATACCTTGGTTCTCAAAAACTGAGGGAAATACTTATGCTACTATTGCTGCATCACCCTTTCCTCTTCAAGGAAAACCAACGCAAGCTCAAGACGTAGCAAGAAGGATTTCTGGCGCCGTTGCCGGGGAGGTCTTCTCTCAAGAAAAGACATGCCAAGTAGCCATCACAAACTCATCTCCCTCGCATTATATTATTTGCCATTTACCTCTCGTTTCCTTCTCCCCCACTTCACCCTTGCCGTTTTATTCGCCCTCTCTTTCCCAACCTTCTCTCTCTTTTGCTTGCCTGTTTGTGTGCTCGTGTGTTAGTTATTTATCTCGTTATCAAGGCTAGTTCAGTCGTTACCCCTTCGTCCCCCGACTTTGAAGTCCTTCACTTCAAGCAAAGACAAGGAGAAAACTTGAAAGATGCTTTGTTTAGGATGCTCGAATCTTATCGTAGTTGCAATATAGAAGGAGATTTCAAGATTTTACTTTGTAATTTTCATGTCGTATTAACCTTATCCCATAGACAACT
>NW_021255403.1:0-916 GCF_002162155.2 Triticum dicoccoides | reverse complement strand
AGGAGGAGGGGCGGATCGGAGCAGACGGCGCGCGAGATGTCCGAAGCGCCGCACCTGCGTGGGAGAGGCAGGAAACCCTAGCGATAGATCTAGGGTTCCTTTCGGAACCCACATCCACCTATTAATAGGAGGAGACGGCCTCGGCTTCTCCGTCACGCTGGGCCCGGGCCGAGGCGCAGGCTCGCAACCGGCCACTTGGCCTGATTGGACTAGCCCCGACTCGGTGGGTAGCCCCTGCCCCCCTCCTGGCCCAGTCACGGTGGAGAGCGACATTGAGCCCACCGGCCCCGCAGGCGCTGAAGCCTGCTGGCCCAACGCAGGGTCCCCCAGCCCACCCCCTGGCAGGCTGGGCCAGTCACTTTGGCCCAACACCGGAACAGGCCCAGCCGTCGGTGCCCCGGAAACCCTAGCCAGGTTCCGTGCAGCCCCTGCCCGGCCAGCCCCGCCGCCGCCGTCGCCAGCCCCGGCCGGCTCCGGCAGGCACGGAAGGGCCCGAGGGGGCTCCGCCAGCACCAGATCTCAGCGGACCGCCACCGGAATGGCGCACGAGCGGCCTTCTGGGCCCGCATCCACCCCCTTTGGCGGGCACCAGATCCGCGCCGCCAGGCGGCGGCCTCCCTTCCCTCCGGGAGCAAAAGCACGCCGCCGACCAGCCACGAAGGAGCCCCCAAGCTCCTCCGCACGGGCGATGAAATCGCCCACCGAGCACCCATCCTTGGGCCTCGGCGAACCACCGGAACTACCTAAACTCACCTGAGAACCTACCTCGTCGGCGTCGATGTCGGAGTCAAACCCCTCTAGCGCCCAGAACCGGCTGCCGGAGAAGGACGGAGCAGGGGGCCGCCCCTCTGGCAGCGCGCCCCTCCGCGGCCGCCCCGCGGCAGGCCGCACCACCGTCCAGCCGGCCACCTCCGCC
>NW_021255402.1:0-433 GCF_002162155.2 Triticum dicoccoides | reverse complement strand
TACGCATAGCAGTTTTCAAAGCAGCCCAAGTAGTTGGAATAGGATATAATCTACAATGTTTAGACCACCATACACATGCAAAACTAGTGAAAGCACAAACAGCAGCAGCAACTCATCTCTCCTCAGGATATTGTAAACATGTAAATCGTTGTTCAGTTTCTAACTCCCAAGTAAGATATATATCAGGAACATATCTACCCTCAAATGGTGGAATATTTAATTTCAGTTTAGGAATATGGACATCATGATGAGGACATGACTACCTTGGATATGACCAAAAATATTGCATATATGCATATTTGTCAGGTGATTTCTAGTGCAAACTATTCAATAATCTATTTATGTTATCCAGAACAAAAATACTTCACACACTTTTGTGTTTTGTCTAATTGCAGGTGTATGGGACATTTGTACAATCCACATATGAAGATAA
>NW_021255401.1:0-441 GCF_002162155.2 Triticum dicoccoides | reverse complement strand
GCTAACCCTTTCCCGCCATACTGCACTCGTTCTTTCCCGCCATTTTCTCCTCTCTACCTATAAAACCCCCTTCAGACGGAGGTGGGTAAGCATTCGAGTGTAGTGTAGTCGAGATGTCCCATTATCCTTTCGATCGTAGTTTTCACCCTGGGATGAGCAGGACTCTTCTGAGGCTAGCTACCGATTTCAGGATGGACAATAGGATAGTTCCATGGGACGAACTCACCGGTAGTGACACCATAATGAATGAGTTTGCTCACCAATTACGTAGGTCTGGGTGGCCTGAAAGGACCTATGAGGAGGTACGTAAAGAACTTCTTAGGTTGCATGCAAGGTGGAAGAATGTAGTGGAGCCGAAGAGTGAAACTTTCAGAAGGACTGCAGAAAATCATCCATTTTTATGGACTAAGGAGAGCGAGGATGAAGATGATATCTTCATGC
>NW_021255400.1:0-1104 GCF_002162155.2 Triticum dicoccoides | reverse complement strand
CTAGTAAGGGTGTCAAAGGTTAGAGGTTCATGGCAATTTGGAAGGCTTGAAGAGCAAAAGATAGGTAACGCAGCATAGCGATAGAACGAAGCAACTAGCATAGCAATGATAGTAGTGAGATCCAGGGTAGCGGTCATCTTGCCTGAAATCCCGCAAGGAAGAAGAACGAGTCCATGAAGAAGACGAACGGATGAAGCCGAACCAAGCGTAGACGAACGAATCCTCACGATCGCAACAAAACAGGAACTATCGAAAAGAAGCACACAACAAGGTAAACACACCACACATGAACAAGGCATGATTCACAACAAGCATGATGCATGACAAGGCTACATGAAGCTACTCATGGAAAGAGATGATGCAAACAAGAACACCACATCAAGGCAAGTTTAAATGAGGCCGGGAACAACATATAACAATTCCGGTAAGTCCTCATATGCATATTTCGAAATTGGTCCAGATCTGAATAAACCTTATGTTCAAGGTGTTAAAAAGCAAGTTAAGATGCACAAAGATGATCTACACGAGATTCTAGTCAAGTTACATATAAAGTTCATTTAGGTCGGAGCTACGGCCTAGAAGATATGAGCAAAACAAGTTAAACATGGCATTGATGCAAAATGCATTCAAACATCAAGCAAACACTCCAAAACAAGGATGCAACATGATAATATGAAGCTACATGCAAATTCAAGCAAATTTCATATAGAGCACACCCAAAACGGAGCAACGGTTCAACACACACACACACTATACAAGTTTAAAGGACAAGCTGTCCAAAACAGCAACTAGGCATCTTGCAAGCATCAAAACAACATGCTACAGCATCCTAACATGAAAACAAAAGGCATGGACATGATGTACAGGTAAAGCATAACAAAACATGAACACTGAGCTATCTCCGGAAATCACTAGAACATGCTCAAACACACATGGTAAGATTGCAAATAATAACAGTTCAGACTTTGCAGAAAATAACATCAGGTTGCAATGTTTAGAGCTATCAAACAACATGTTACAGGAACTTATCTTGGCAAACAAAGGAATGGCATGATACTACTAAATGCATAGATCAAATGTCCTTTAGTGTCCATGAGCCAAAAA
>NW_021255399.1:0-1188 GCF_002162155.2 Triticum dicoccoides | reverse complement strand
AGGACACATGCCGGCCAGCCTAAGTGTCCCGGAGCAGTAGCAAGCTACCATGGCTCGGTGGAAACACTAGGAGACATTTCCCGGTAAGAGAGGCTACCAAGGATAAACAACTAGGTTGTCAGATCCCACACATACCAAGCATTTCAATAACATACACACAATATGCTCGATATGTGCAAATACAACATGGCATCACAACATGACTCTACAACTCAAGAATTTTAATCAATAGGCTCCGAGGAGCGAGATATTACAAACATGGGTCTCATGACCCAACATTCAGAGCATACAAAACAAAGCACAAGCGGAAGCTATCATGTCTGAGTACAGACATCTATAAATGAAAAAGGCTGAGAAGCCTGACTATCTACCAAATCCTGCCGAGGCACAAGATCGTAGCTGAGGTAACAAGCTAAACGTCGAAGACCACGCGGAAATACCTAGTGAGACTGAAGTCTCTCTGCAAAACATAAAATAGGCAAATGTGAGTACAAATGTACCCAACAAGACTTACATCAGAACTAACTACATATGCATCATTATCAACAAAGGGGATGGTGGGGTTTAGCTGCAGCAAGCCAGCTTTGACTCGGTGGCTATCCTGAACTACGACTGCAAGTAACTCTTTTGAGGTGGCGCACACGAGTCCACATATTCACCATATCAATACACCACTATGGATCCGCTCCCGTCTCCCTACGAGAACGCCATCCATAGCACTCACGCTTATCTTGCGCATTTTAGGGTATCCACTTTCACTTGTCTATGAACTATGCAATGGGGTCCAAGTTTCCATATCCGAGGAATCCGGCTATTCGAATAGATAATGATAACCCTGCAGGGGTGTACTTCTTCACACACGCTTTCGCCACTTATCGCCCTGTACACGTCATGTACCTCGGCAACCTTCAAGCGGAAGCCGGGCGAGGGAGTCGGCCACGACCTGACTAACCGAACAAGTCTCTAGTCCAGGTTTATCGCCTATTCGGGTTCCATCCGCAAGGAGATCCGGCCGGGGTGTCGCTTACGGCCCCAAACGATGTGTGCAGGGTTCCCAAGCCCACCAACCGGGTGCCACTTGGTACACCGGGCCACTGTGCCTAGTCTGTCCCAAGCCCACCTGTACCGGGTGCCACTTGGTAGACTACTAACACTACCTACAAACACCAGAAACTAGTTGCAACTCCT
>NW_021255398.1:0-389 GCF_002162155.2 Triticum dicoccoides | reverse complement strand
TTGTTGTACAAATCACCATGCTGGACCAGAATGAAAAAGAGGTTGCTTCACTCAATTTTTTCAAAGGACATAACTGGGTTTTTGCATAAAGTTGAATAATATACTCCTATCAACATCCCATAATTTTGGTGGAAGTTTTAAAGAAATATTTAAATAGGTTGTAGTGCAAAATTGCCCACTGGACCAGATTTGAAAACTTGGTGTAGAGCTCAAAATCCCAATGAACAGAAGATATTTTTGCATAAAAGTGATTTAAAAACATCACATGACATCTCCAAATTTTGGTTGGAATTTTTAAATGCATTTATTAAATGGTTGCAGTTCAAATAGAGCTCCAAAACTAATGAAAAATCATTTAAAGGAATAAAGCTCAAAGAGCAATAATTATG
>NW_021255397.1:0-1791 GCF_002162155.2 Triticum dicoccoides | reverse complement strand
GCCCCAACAGCACCCATACCAACTCCTCTGATGGACTGGTGCACCCATACCAACTACTAATAATTCCTTACAAAAAAGAACCCTACAAATAATGCCAGGTAGTTTACGTCAAAATAAATAATAATGCCACTAATAGTACAACATTTTGCTGAACAATTTAATTTAGGTCGGATGTCGTTTTAGGGTAAAAGATCATCAGCTAGGTTTTTGACCAGATCAAATACATTCATCAGCTCATTTTTTGTCTTGGTCGTGCAGTGGTAAACTAGTTGCCCTGTAGTTTGGTAGAATGATATTTTTTTATCTTTTGAGAAACACATTGCAAACGCAGAAATTACCGGTATATGTCAGCACACATAACTAATTCATCCCTAGCTACTATTGTTCCTCCTAAAGGGATCATTGTCATGATGTTTCATTCTTGATGCCGGCTGTTTGGAACAAGTAAGAGCGGTCTAAGCACATATTCTTGCATGGCTTATCTTGCATAGGGCATATATTTTTAAAAATATTGTACATGGACATATAAAATTATGTTAATATACCTTTGGAAATATCTTTACAAGAAACTAAAAATATGGAAGGGAAAATGAAAAAAGGGGAAAGAGAAGAAAAAACATAAACCAGTTTGAAAGATTTTCAAAACCAATAGAACCCGGCAATTGGACACACACCATCTGCCTATTGGAGGGAGATTATGGAGGACTCAGCTCTGAGGCTATGAGGTATATTTTTTAAATATAAATCCCCGGTGCGCTAGAAAACTAGGGCCCATATAGGATTGTGAAGCCCCAACTCACCCAATCTCTCCTTAGGATCCGTTCGGAGTAGCTGTAGAGAAATCGTAGGAAAAATAACATGTGAAGAAATTGGGTTGCATAGAGCATGGAAACCTATGTGGTCTGAAAAATAGGAGATGGGATAAGGGCATCTCCAAGGCCTTCTATCAAATTGGACACCCCAAACGACGATGGATAGCGGGGCGGCCATCCAACCCTATGCACTAAATATCCGCTCTTTAAAAAAAATCAAATGTCCGCCATGCAGCCTCAGCTAGAATCATCGGCCGATAGAAATTCAACCATACTGCTCGAAAAATCATCTGATTTAGTGATTTATCGTCTGATTTATCACTAGTCGGTGGGTGACCAATAAGATTATGCCATATCATCATCGTTTATGGTTTTGCACCGATTTATCACTCTGACAAGCGATTTATGGGGAATATACCGGTAAATCGGGCCTATTTCTAGCACTATGTGTGCAAGAACTATGTTTATTTGTGTTTTGCAGATCTTGTTATGTAATATGTACATCTATCCTGTTTTGTTTGTCATTGTACAAGGATTCAAAGGCAAGGAATCAAGGTAACACTTCTGTGCAATATTTTGTTGTTGTTGAATATAACATATTTTATGCTGGAAATCTGGGGTTTGTACAAAAAATGGCTAATTAACAGTAAACCAATAAAATCAATTATTCGTCCGTCCCCAATGTGTAAGATTAGAATTTTGATGTACAAATTTCTAATTCTATGGATTCTCTTTTCTTCATAATTTTAGTACATTAGCATGCCATACAATGTTGCCTAAGAAACATTTATCGGGTGCTTAAAAAGAAAAAGAAAGCAAAGTGGTCTGCAAATTCAATCACAGAAAGGTCCAAAGCGTTCTGAAGATTCAATGTTGCCTATAAGTAGCATTGTTATTGTTGATGGTGTCACTTGAATTTGGTTCTTATTTGTGGTTGTGATAATCATGTAAGTTTCATTTTGATATCCTTTTAGTCCTT
>NW_021255396.1:0-1348 GCF_002162155.2 Triticum dicoccoides | reverse complement strand
GGGGGGGGGGCGCCCCCACCCTCGTGGACAGGGTGTGGGCCCCCTGGTCTTCATCTTTGGCGAGGATTTTTTATTATTTTTTCTAAGGTGTTCCGTGGAGTTTCAGGTCATTCCGAGAATATTTGTTTTCTTCACATAAAACAACACCATGGCAATTTTGCTGACAACAACGTCAGTCCGGGTTAGTTCCATTCAAATCATACAAGTTAGAGTCCAAAACAAGGGCAAAAGTTTTTGGAAAAGTAGATACGACGGAGACGTATCAGGAGTTTTTAAGTTGTTAAAAGAAAAGGGAACCATAATTCATGAAAGAATTGAAGAAAGCCCGTCTCAGATTGATAAACTGGAAGAAATCGTTAGTAATTTGAGTACGGCTTTTGCTTCTGCTAAAACTGTTGAAAAAACTCCCATAAAAATTGGCAAGACTACCCTAGTTACTAAGAGCAAGGGTGCAACTTCTAGTAAAGAGGATCTTAAGATAATTAGTATCCACCCGGATTTTGTTGAAGTTATAAGAGATCCCTTTGGCAAGAATGAATTCTTTAAATTTGTTCCTAGGAATATTTTCATTGAAAACTCTATGCTAAATCTCTAAAGAATTACAAGTGTTTGATTGAAGAGTTGAACAAAGATTAAAAAACTTAGATCCTTGCTATATGCCTAGCTGAGGGCGTAAAACTATAGCGCTTGTTGGGAGGCAACCCAATGAAGAAAATTTATTTTTGCCTTTTGCTTTCTGTTCTTGAGTGTTAGCACAATTATGCTACTGTTATGATTTTTTTGTGTTTTAGTTAGTGTTTGTGCCAAGTAAAGCCTTTAGGATCTTCTTGGGTGATAGTTGTTTGATCTTGCTGAAAAAAAGAAACTTATGCAATCATGAAAATATTTTTCATAAATCACAGAAACGTGATTTTTCCCTGATTCTTTTTGCAGAAGATTAATATACAAACTACTCAGGTCTTCCTAATTTCTCAAGATTTGTGGAGTTTCAGAAGTATTGGAAATATCCAGATTGCTACAGACTGTTCTGTTTTGACAGATTCTGTTTTCTTTGCATTGTGTGCTTGTTTTGATGATTCTATGGTTTTCTTTGATGAGTTTTTGCCATAGGAAAGTTGGATTACAGTAGATATAATGCAAGAATAAAATGTGAATTGGTTTTCTATAATACTTATAGTATTGATTTGCTTTCTTATACTAACGAATCTCACGAAGGTTTTGTTGAGTTTTGTGTGATTGAAGTTTTCAAGTTTTGGGTTATCTTTCGATGGATGAAGGAATGAGGAGTAAGAAGAGCCTAAGCTTGGGGATGCCCCGGCATCCCAAGCTATTATCCAAAAGAGAGCAA
>NW_021255395.1:0-1317 GCF_002162155.2 Triticum dicoccoides | reverse complement strand
CACCTCTTCCTTTTTTTAGACTTTCCCATACACCAATTTTTCGAAGTTTTTTACTGTATAAAATACTGCTATTCATTTAACTTTACGGTTTTTGTTTTGTTTTAACTCTTATCGAAGTACCGTCATGAAGTCCGTCCGTCTTTGGTGTTGCAGTGTAGCATTTCGTACAATATTTTACTCAAAACTGCAATGCAATATACTTACAAGGCAAATGTTTTGGATATATTTGTCCTATGTAATGTGTACAATGTATATTAGTTGCATTCTATATTTCGATCATCAATGCAATGGACTGTAGGATATAAAAAATTGACAGTTCATGCATATGTAGTTGAATTTACATGTCTGTATAATGCGGTCTTTTATATATGGTTGTACTGAAGTTATATAAGCTCATATCTAACACAAGTATAACTACTAGTAACTATACAACTTATCGCGGTAGTCAAATAATCCGACTAACCCCTCTCTGCCCCCGCGTCGTCTCGGCTGAGGCGACACGGACGGATCCCAGCCCGCGCCGCCGGGCCGCCCCCCCTTCCTCCCCTCGCCGTCGCCGGAGGAGGCCGCTGGGCTAAGCCCGGGCTGTTAGAATAAATCCGAGGCCACCGTCGATCATCGGAGGACCAAGCAATCACACGAGGCACGACACCGAGATTTGTTAACGAGGTTCACCGATATGGCTACATCCCCGGGGCCTGACTACGGGCGCTCCTCCCCGTGACACCGCTACAATACCGCACCCGGTCGCCCTGGACACCGGCACATGCTGCCGGCTTCCCCCGCGTTCCGGTGCTATTATGTTGGCATAGGTTACATCGTGTGTCTACCCTCGCTATATAAGAGAGGCCTAGGATACAAGTGTCCTACTAGGACACGACTCCACATCCTATGTAAACACAATACAACTACAAGTCCAACTGTAACCTACCTTGTACACTATATTCGACACAACTCTAACAAACTCCACCTTGGCGAATATTCTCCACCACCTTGAGTTCGTCCATGCGTCAAACTTCCATGTACATTGGACTTGAGCTTATTCCATGAGCACCGCTGCTACTCCAAAGACTCCATGTGACTCCACCTGCAACTTGTAGTCCCTTCTTTTCTTGACCACGGTCAACACTCGAGCACAATTAAGTTCCTTGTTACTCTAGTCCGTGCTCCCAACTTCCAGAGTATCCGTCAACGCCATCACACATCGATCACTAACTTGCGTGAAAATGAACAACTCACATATTGGGTGTCACACATAAGAGTTATCTGAACTCAACATCACTGCTCCTTTCTTAACCGCCTGTCTGAAACTTGAAG
>NW_021255394.1:0-479 GCF_002162155.2 Triticum dicoccoides | reverse complement strand
TTCACCCACATAGCATGTGCAAGAAAGTAGAGAGGGTTACGGCAAAAACTGGATGCACTTCGTGTACAAAACGGACAATCTCTTTCGAAGTATCAGGGTTTCATCACGAAACTCGTCTGTTACAAAGGGATTTCATTTTTTTAACTTATTTGAACTCCATACTTTTTTGTGTTCAAAATGCACCATTCAAAGCCACATCATCAATTTTCAACCCTTTCTGACTTCGTTTGTTATTTTTCATGCATTTACTGATTATTTTGAGCTATAAGACCATGAAATTGAAAAGCATTTGAAATGAACTCTGAAAAGGTTGAAAGTTGGCATGGTATCATCATTTCACCCACATAGCATGTGCAAGAAAGTAGAGAGGGTTACGGCAAAAACTGGATGCCCTTCGTGTACAAAACGGACAATCTCTTTCGAAGTATGAGGATTTCATCACGATACTCGTTTGTTACAAAGGGATTTCATTTTTTTGA
>NW_021255393.1:0-587 GCF_002162155.2 Triticum dicoccoides | reverse complement strand
GTCGTCCTTATCGCCGGCCACCTCGGAACCGACCTCCACCGCCTATATAAGGGCCCCGGAGCTCAATCGAGTCCTGGAGCAACCTCAAATGATCCTCCTAGAGCTACCTTGGCCAGCAGTCGAGGAGGAGAAGGCCATCTTCCCCGAGTCCGGCCGGTTCGGTCGCCGCCAAGTCCCAGCCGATTCCGTCGCCACCAGTGCCTCCCCCTCTCCACTCTCTCCAACAAGATCTCTCCCTCCCTCTCGCAAGTGCAACCCCATGCTCAATTTTGGTCGGAAACCACCGCAGCCCCAAACTCACTTTGTCCTCGGAGCCTCCTCCGCCGCGAAGCTCGCCGCCGGCATCTCACGCCGTCCCCGCCAACCCAACGACCACTGGGAGGACCGCCCCATCCTAGCGGATCCATCCCCACCCTCGGGGGCCCGCGAGGAGCCGCCAAACGCCGGCGATGATCGCCGGAGTCCCCGCCTCTGTTCGGCCAGAGGAAGAAGAGGGAAGGAGACTGGTCCAACCTGACCAGTGGGCCCCCTGGACCCACTGTCAGTGACCCGCCCCAGTCCATGTGGGTTAAGTGGAAGCGTATTTC
>NW_021255392.1:0-1644 GCF_002162155.2 Triticum dicoccoides | reverse complement strand
CAATCTTATAGAGTACTGGGCACAGAGCAATGGGTCGATATTGCGAGATATTCTGCGGGTGGCGTACCTTTGGGATTAAAGTGATGGAAGTGTCATTGAGCCCCGCCGGTAATTCACCACCATTTAAGAACTCCAATAGCACCGGGACTATATCTTGCTTAAGAAGATCCCAATGGCGTTGGTAAAAACCTGCTGTAAATCCGTCCACCCCCGGCGCTTTTGACGGGGCCATCTGAAAGAGGGCAGCCCAGATCTCTGATTCGTCGAACGGTTTACAGAGAAGATCATTCATCACCGGCGTGACCCGGCGCGGTACATGCGATAACAGCTCATCACTGTTGCTGTACCCCTGAGACGTGTAGAGACTTTGATAAAAATCAAGTATCTCTTCCTTATCCTCCTCCCCCGAAGCACAGACTGAGCCGTCAGACCGCTGTAAGTTAGCGATCTTGTTGATTCGTTGGCGTTGCTTAGCCTGCGCTTGAAAGTAGGCCGTGTTGCGATCTCCCTCACGAAGCCAAGGGACACGTGATCGCTGCTTTAACCATATCTCCTCCAACTTCAATGCCTCTCGGAGCTTTGACATGGTAGCTTTTTCTTCATCTGAAGGGTCCCGTCCAACCGACTGTCTACGCAGTCTGTCGAGTCGTTTTTGCAGCTGACGGACGGTCCTTGTTAAGCATCCGAATTCCCGAACCCCCCAAGGTGCTAGTTTATGTTGTAGGGCTTCTAGGGAGTTCATGACCCCGATCAGACCCGGCTTCTTTACTTGTGCACGCCAAGTTTCAGTCACCAGCTGTTCATAGTCACTATGAGTTTGCCAGACGTTCTCATAGCGAAAGGGCTTCGAAACATGTCTGTTGGGTGGATGGTGTCAAAGATCCACCACTACAAAGCAATGGTCAGATTCTAAGGAACACACATGGCACACTGTAGCATGCTCGTACTTCTGTCGGAACTCCTCGTTAGCGAAAGCTCGATCAAGTCGAGCCTTAACATTTGCATTACCAGATTGTCGGTTGTCCCATGTGTAGGGAACCCCAGACCACCCCAAATCCTAGAAAGCACAATCACTGACAACATCGCGGAAAGCTCTCATTTGCCACTCTGGTCGAGTTGTACTGCTAAAATGCTCTTCTCCATAAAGGGTTTCGTTGAAATCACCCATACACAGCCACTCAGAATGAGGTAAGCTGTGTAGGGTACGTAGGAATCGCTAGCTATGGTGTCTGTTCTCTGCCCTCGGCGCTCCATAGAACCCGGTGAACCTCTAGTTCACCGAGGCGTTTAGTGCATCGCGGACCACAACATCGATATGGCTCAAGCTGTAGTTCTTGAGCTCCACTGTTACTTCATGGGACCAAAAGAGGCCGATGCCCCCACTTAGTCCCTCGCTGTCCACAACAAAACAGCCAGCAAACCCTAACGTCTGCTGCAATTTTTCCACTCGTTTCCCTCGGATCTTTGTTTCCATGACAAAAACCAGAGCGGGGCCTTCTTGCTTCACGACACTGCGAAGCTCGCAAACTGCCTCGGGGTTCCCAAGCCCCCGGCAGTTCCAGCTTAGGCAAATCATTGCTTCGGGCAGGGCCGACTAGCAGCCTCTGCCGAAGATTTAGAATTCGTAGGTGTTGGTTTCTTTTT
>NW_021255391.1:0-764 GCF_002162155.2 Triticum dicoccoides | reverse complement strand
TTTTCCTAATTCAAATAAAATAACAATAAAATCCAAATAAACTCATTATTTGATTTTAGTATTTTTCCTACAATATTTCATTTATTTTGGAGAAGTCATATTATCTCCTCTCATTCATTTTTAATATGAAATATTTTCAGAGAGAAAAATTATTAAAACCAAAATGATCCTGGTTTTGATATTTGACAAAATACAAATATGAAAACGGTAAAATCCCCAACTCTCTCCGTGGGTCCTTGAGTTGCTTAGAATTTCTAGGATCGCCACACGAAATGCAATAAAATATGATATGCATGAATGACCTATGTATAACATTCCAAATTGGAAATTTGGGATGTTACGAACCTACCCCCTTAAGATGAATCTCGCCCTCGAGATTCGGGTTGTCTAGAAAATAGGTGTGGGTGGTCCTTGCATAGATCATCCTCTCTTTCACAGGTGGCTTCCTCCTCGGTATGGTGGCTCCATTGAACTTTGCAAAACTTGATAACCTTGCTACGAGTAACTCGGCTGGCAAACTCGAGAATTTTGACAGGTTTCTTCTCATATGTCAAATCACTATCCAACTGAATTTCTTCCCGGGGCACTGTATCTCTCAAAGGAATATCTGCCATCTCTGCATGGCACTTCTTCAACTGGGAAACATGAAACACATCATGAACTCTTGATAGTCCTGCGGGTAGCTCCAACTTGTAGGCAACCTCTCCCATGCGTTCCAAAACACGGTACGGTCCCACAAATCTCGGGGCTAACTTTCCCTTAAC